>NC_138771.1:103590897-103783397 GCF_965119305.1 Pelophylax lessonae | reverse complement strand
CTTGACTGTAGGCAAGACACACATGTCTTTGTATTCCTCACCTGGTTGCCACCACACACGCTTGACACTATCTGAACCAAATACGTTTATCTTGGTCTCATCAGACCACAGGACATGGTACCAGTAATCCATGCCTTTAGTCTGCTTGTCTTCAGTAAACTGTTTGCAGGCTTTATTGTGCATCATCTTTAGAAGAGGTTTCCTTCAGACCAATTTGATGCAGTGTGTGGCGTATGGTCTGAGCACAGACAGACTGACCCCCCACCCCTTCAACCTCTGCAGCAATGCTGGCAGCACTCATACGTCTATTTCCCAAAGACAACCTCTGGATATTCCGCTGACCACGTGCACTCAACTTCTTTGGTCGACCATGGCTAGGCCTCTTCTGAGTGGAACCTGTCCTGTTAAACCACTGTTTGATCCTGGCCACTGTGCTGCAGCTCATTTTCCAGGTATTGGCAATCTTCTTATAGCCTAGGTCATCTTTATGTAGAGCAACAATTCTTTTTTTCAGATACTCAGAAAGTTCTTTGCCATGAGATGCCATGCTGAACTTCCAGTGACCAGCATGAGAGAGTGAGAGCAATAACACCAAATTTAAAACACCTGCGGTCTATTCACACCTGAGACCTTGTAACACTAACAAGTGACATGAAGGAAGGAAAATGGCTAGTTGGGCCCAATTAGGACATTTTCACTTACGGGTGTACTCACTTTTGTTGCCAGCATTTTATACATTAATGGCTGTGTGTTTAATTATTTTGAGGGGACAGCAAATTTACATTGTTATATAAGCTGTACACTCACTACTTTACATTGTAGCAAAGTGTAATTTCTTCAGTATTGTCACATGAAAAGCTATAATAAAATATTTACAAAAATGTGAGGGGTGTACTCACTTTTGTGAGATACTGTAAAAGCCCTCCCCAGAATGTATGGACCCAAGTACCTTTTAGTAGGTGGGTCAAACAAGCCATAATATCATCCAGACAGAATGGAATCTAGTTGTAAGAAATAATCGATCAGGCTGTATCTGTATACTCCTGGACAATGGTTCCTTTAAATTATTCAAGAAGTGTTAATGAACGCATTTAATGTCCCAATCAATGTTAAGCCCATGTGGCGTCCGTCTCTAGCCTCCATTTCAATGTAAAAGAATTTTTCATTTTATATTGAAATCGAGGCTAGAGGCTCACGCCACATGTGCTTAACATTGATTGGGACATTAATGCGTTCATTAACACTTCTTGAATAATTTAAAGGTACCATTGTCCAGGAGTACACAGATACAGCCTGATCGATTATTCCTTACAACTGGATTCCATTCTGTCAGGATGATCATATGGCTTGTTTGACCCACTTACTATAAGGTACTTGGGTCCATACGTTCTGGTGAGCGCATTTATCTTCATTGGTGGTGTTGGGTTCTATCTCACGGACAATTTCTGGAATTATAACACTCTGGCTTCTTATCTGGTTTTCCAGTTTCTTACACATGGTCTAGAACAATATGGACTCACTGATTGATTTCTTCATATCTTCACAATATTATGGACTCACGCTTTGATTTATCTTTATTTTCATTCTTCTCTTTCATGCATAATTTATTGTATGTATATTAATTTAGCGCTGCACAACCTTTTAATTTAATTATTGTTAAAGACCAAGCACACTAAGGAGTGTAATAGTGTGATGTGTATTACCCCCATGGGCTGCAGCAGCCTTTTTATAGACTGAGGGACTACACCTCCAATCAGGCACTTGTGGCCTCCCAGCCAGATGACAATACACAAGGTGGAGTCAGTCACCTCATGAAGAAAAACAGCCTAGGTGCAATATATACTGTATTACCTCCAGGTCTATACCCTGAGGAAGGTGGCACAATACTCCCATCCAAAATCTAGACATTGCTTTCTCCAACCACTGGAGCCCACAGTTGTGGACGCCTACAGTCATGACTTTTATATACAGGTGCGTTCCTCAAGCCCAAAATATTCCCACTTTTGTGACCTCAACCATACAAAAGAATGTGACCAAGTATTAGAAATCATAAGAACCAATCACATTTCACTTCTTTTTAGTCTATACCAGACATAGGTATTAGTGATCACTAGTAGTGTTGAGCGAAAACGGACTGTATTATTCGTGTTCGTACCGAATAATTGGATTTTTGTTACCCGAACACGGACCCAAAAACTTTACTGTATGTTCGGGTTTAAAATTCGTGTTCGGTCATTTTATTTCCTGTTTTGTATGTAATGGCGCGCTTTTAATGGCGGGCTTTCAACAGCCAATCAACAAGCGTTTAACTGGTGTGCCTTAAGCCATCCCAGCCATGCCTACTAATGTATTAGTAGCTGTGATTGGCCATCTGAAGCATGTGACCATGTCTTTATAAGTTCGAGAGCCCCAGCGCGCCGCGTCATTCTGCTGTAGTTTAGGGACAGAGCACACATCATACGTGCTGGCTGCTGATTAGGGACAGACAGTGATTCTGTGAAAAATTGTGTCCGAAAAGAATGCAGGGACAGGTCGGAGTGCAGGCAGGGAAAGTTATTAGAGCATTTTAGGGCCAGGCTGGAGATTAGGCTGGGTCAGTCTACATCGATTTTGCTGTGTGGGGGGTGGTGCAGTGAACGATCTTATTGAGCATATTAGGGCCAGGCTGGAGATTAGGCAGGGGCAGTCTACATCGATTTTGCTGTGTGGGGGGTGGTGCAGTGAACAATCTTTTTGCTCTCACTTGAGCCCACTGAGGAGGAGGAGGGAGAAAAAAATCTATTTGTATCAGTCTGTTGTGTGCAGCGTTCAGCTATATTTCACTACAGATTGCTGTTCTAATCTGCTATTAAAAAATTAATTTAAAGGGGAATTTTTTTAAGAGCACTTGCCATGCTCTTAACTACATTTTGCTGCCATTTGCAGCACTCTAGCCCTTTCCATTGGTGTTTTAGAGCCATTTTAGTGCCTGAAAGTTCGGGTCCCCATTGACTTCAATGGGGTTCGGTGTCTGGGTAAAGTTCGGAAAAAGTCCGGGACACGGACCCGGACTTTTTTTTCAAGTTCGGCCGAACCTGCCGAACACAGACATCCAGGTGTCCGCTCAACTCTAATCACTAGCTGTTAAAGAAGTTCTATCGTTGTAGGTAGGTGAAGTCTACTTTCTCCACTGCAGGTGGTGCTCTTCTGCAGCGGCACTGAAGTTGGAGAGGAAGTCAAAAGGAACTTAGTTCCTCTATGGTTTGCTGGGTCACCGGCATCAAATCGGATACTGCAGCCATCTTGGGTCAGGTAAAGCCTATTTGGTTTCCAAGTTTGGTGTGCATTTGGCACATTTGCAAGTTGGAAGAGTAGGGACAGTACTAGCGGCTGGGGAAGATAGATCCAAAATAAAGGAACTAACAACCTCCTGCTGTAAAATGTGGTTTTTAAATGTTGTAAGCTCTTGTTGTTAAACTTCCATCCTGGCTTGTGTGGATATGCCACAGAGGACGCACCAGCCTAGTGCATAATCTTCAGAGACTTTTATTGTTAAAATGAAATAATAAGTAATGTTTACAAACCAACAGAAGTACAAGCTTGTCAGAATACATCCAGCTCCAGACCCTTAATACATCACATCCCGCCAAGGAACAATGTAGGTCCGAAAGGCTAACATGTTTTAGAGGGACTTGCCCTCTTCCTCAGAGCCAACTTTGGCAGGGAAAGGTTCCTGACGAGGAGGGAAATCTTAGGGCTCGCAACCTCTCTGGATATCTGCCTGTTTGGGCACCAGACAGCCAGGCCGCAATCTTCCCCTCTACAGACGTTGTCAGTTTAGCTGTGCTCTACACACTGTTGGAACTGTGAGTATTTCCAGTTAGGGTACCTCCCCACCAGGTTATTTGTGAACTGTTTCTGCATTATTTCAATACTATTTCAATATTATTTCAATTTCAAGTTCTTTCACTGCACTGGGATTGAGTGTGTTATGGCACCAGAGACCAAACAGAAATAATAATTGATTAATAAATAAATACAATCAGACAGTTATTGTGGGTTGAATGGCTGCAACCCTTTATTATTGGTATAATAAAAACAATTTACCACTAATAATAATTTATTTACTTATGACCATATTTAAATTACTATAACTAATCCAACAACTTAAATGCTGTTTTACATACCAAAAGTTCAGCCATTAAATCTGCAACTAAAATTTTAAACCAATAAACCAACTATCCCCTTTCAGCAGAAGGGACAAGGCCACATAATAAAGGACCACAACAGAGGGAGGTGGGGAGGGATGTTTCTTCTTTAGCTGCTGCCATTGACCTGACGACTGTTGAATTTCTTCTTTCTTCTCATAGGTGCTTCAAGTCACCTCACCACAGAAGTTTCCAGAAAATTGGGATAAAGCTATGCGAACACAGCACAAGAGGAGAAAAAATTGGGGACTTTGAGAATGCCCAAAAGAACTGTTCAATGATAGTAGAAAAAAAATTCAAATATTTATTGATATAAACATTAAAATAACTCCCAAATGTATCTTCTGGGAGAAACTCGAAAAACATGACACAGAATAGCATAAAAAGACTACAAATAGGGGAATGGTGGAAAAAGGTAACTGATAGTGGATGACCAAGCATAAAATTATGAGATTCCAATGGTATGCGTCTAGAGCCTTGACGCATTTCGACGTAGTCTTCCTCAGGAGGATGGTAGACATTGGCATCAGATTTGAATCTCTAGGAGACATAGATATATAAATATATAAAATGAAATGTGCATTTAATATATCCTATAGCAAACTATACCCTAAAACAGTGAGCACTTAACTTGCAAAAATTATATGTATTGAAAACATTATGCTGGAGGACCACATGAAGGATGGAAATGCCCTGCATCCAAAGTGCTGTGTCCCGAACACAAGGGACATAAAAAGTCAACCCGGCAGGTTTGGGTATCTATTCCTAATAAAATTATCAAAAAGCAATGGTATAAGTATGAAAAAATGTGATCAGCTTGAAGTAGTTAAAAATTATTGGGTGCCAGTAGGAGACCCAAGTACACAAGTACCTGAAAACTATGACTGAATCGCTGGATCTGTCAGAGTCCGGCTACGTGTACTCCAAGTACACAAAGTGTCCCTGCACAGCAGCAGAGAGAGAACGCCCAGGTCCAAGCCAAAGAGATCATGCATGGAAAATAGGGATTAACCCTAAGAATGGAGATATTTTATGTAACCTGTATATGCAGTAAATATACAGTAAAACCTTGGATTGCGAGCATAATTCGTTCCGGAAACATGCTTGTAATCCAAAGCACTCTTATATCAAAGCAAATTTCCCCATAAGAAATAATGGAAACTCAGATGATTCGTTCCACAACCATTTATTCATAAGTCCTTCAGTTTATAGTCCATATAAAAAGATTATAGCATTGCGATAGGTTATATAACCATAAAATGTCCATCCACAAATAGCCCCTTCCACAAGGGGATAAGAAGCAAAATCCAGTAGGAGCTACAGAGTATCAAAGAGAAGAAAGGCGCCTCTAAGTGTAGCAATATGGTTCCATTTAATGAAGGTACAACATTTAGCAACTCACATGGTTGATGAATAAAACAGGCACATCTAAGTATGCAGGCATCCGGGGTAAAGCTGTCCACATGGACTATCTTCTGCACCGCCGGCTGCCAGTCTGTAATCCTGACCGGGAAGACCACCCTGCATTAAAGGGATCTAAAAGCGAGGGGCAGCATGGAAGGGATGACGTAGATGGCGGTGCAGAGGATGGTCTATGTGGACAGCTTTAGCCTGGATGCCTGCATACTTAGATGTGCCTGTTCCAATCATCAACCATGTGAGTTGCTAAATGTTGTACCTTCATTAAATGTAACCATATTGCTACACTTAGAGGCGCCTCTCTTCTCTTTTATACTCAGCTGTGACTTGAAGCTACTTGTATATCAAGACATCGCTTGTAAACCAAGTCAAAATTTTTTTTGAAATTTTTGCTTGTCTTGCAAAGCGCTCTTAAACCAAGTTACTCTCAAACCAAGCTTTTACTGTACACATGTAAGAGAATCACAGAAAAACCAGAGGTTTTTCTAAAGTTTCACTTCTTTTCAGGATTTATCCGTTGGATTGACTTTGGATCAGCTTTATTTAGAATCCTCACAAGGAATGCATGGTGTAAGGAGTAGAATTGTGGAGAAAAGAGATAAATATTTTTACCCTGTCCATGCGAGAGGTTTAGCAGTTGAAACATTTAAAGAAATAATTGAAAGAGAACTCTGTGTTTTGAAAACACATACTGGCAACCCCAATAGACCCAACCTGAGTAGGGAAGAGTTCAATGCCATTAAACATTTGCAAGAGAATAATCAATTGGTCATTAGGGAGGCTGATAAGGGTGGTGCAGTGGTGGTGTTCAATACTGAACAATATCGCACTGAAGATTTGAGACGATGCCAATACATGTCGCCCCCTTAGATATAATCCCACAGAAAACTTCAATATTTCTTTGTTTAGTCTTATTGATGAAGGTCAGCAAATGGGACTTTTGAATGCGAAGACCACTGCATTTTTAAAAGGTACATAACTCCATCACTGCTGCTTTCCATCATTTGCCTAAATTACACAAAGTCCCTATACAGGGGCGTCTCACTGTGGCTGGCATTGGTTCTCTCTTAGAGCCCATTGGCGAGTGGGTTAATTTCCACCTTCAACCCCTCGTCCAGAGGCTCCCAGGTTGCATCCGTGACACAGGACATGTCTTACATAAACTCCAAAATGCAAAATGGAGGGATGATTTAGTCTGAATAACTTTGGATGTCACTGCATTGTATTCCTCCATAACCCAATCACTGGCGTTGGAAGCTATAAAATATCACATCCAGAAGTATAGTTGGCAGTGGCGGCTGGTGCTCAAAATTTTTTTGGGGGGGGCGCAAAAAGAAAAATTGCGTGACTTTGAAGTCATGGTACAGGCATGGCACAGATGATGGTATAGGCATGGCATAGGTGATGGTACAGGCATGGCACAGGTGATGGTACAGGAGATGGTATAGGCATGGCACAGATATGGTATAGGCATGGCACAGATATGGTATAGGCATGTCACAGGTCATGGTACAGGAGATGATATATGCCCCCTTTCAATGCAGAGACCAGCGTACATGCCCCCTTTCAATGCAGTGACCAGCATACATGCCCCCTTTCAATGCAGAAACCAGCGTACATGCCCCCTTTCAATGCAGAGACCAGCGTGCGTGCCACCTTTAATGCAGAGATCAGCGTGCGTGCCCCCTTCAATGCAATGAATATTGTGCTGTGCCCCCTTCAATGCAATGAACACTGTGCTATGCCCCCTTCAATGCAATAAACACTGTGCTGTGCCCCCTTCAATGCAATAAATACTGTGCTGTGCCCCCTTCAATGCAATAAACACTGTGCCCCCTTCAATGCAATGAACACTGTGCTGTGCCCCCACAATGCAGAGTTCAGCGTGCATGCCCCCTTCAATGCAACTGTGCTGTGCCCCCTTCAGTGCAATGAACAATGTGCTGTGCCTCCTTCAATGCAATAAACACTGTGCTGTGCCCCCTTCAATGCAATAAACACTGTTCTGTGCCCCCTTCAATGCAATGAACACTGTGCTGTGCCCCCACAATGCAGAGTTCAGCGTGCGTGCCCCCTTCAATGCAATGAACACTGTTCCGTGCCCCCATCAATGCAGAGTTTAGCGCGCGAGCCCCTTTCAATGCAGAGCGCCACAGCATTGTCCCCAATCACTGCAGAGCACCACAGCATTGTCCCCAATCACTGCACAGCGCCACAGCATTGTCCCCAATCACTGCAGAGTGCCCACAGCATTGTACCCCAATGATTGCAGAGTGCCACAGCATTGTACCCCAATGATTGCAGAGTGCCCACAGCATTGTCCCCCAATGATTGCAGAGTGCCACAGCATTGTACCCCAATGATTGCAGAGTGCCCACAGCATTGTACCCCAATGATTGCAGAGTGCCCACAGCATTGTAACCCAATGATTGCAGAGTGCCCACCGCATTGTCCCCCAATCAATGCAGAGACCAGCGTGCGTGCTCCCTTCAACCCAATGCACTTACCTGGCGGCGGCGGCTTGGCTATCGGCGGCGGCTTCTCCCCTCCTCGATCCTTCGTCCTCTTCTGCGGCGGCGGGAAGGTGAGCGGCTTCTCCCTCGTCCTCTTCTGCGGCGAGAACTGGCGGGAAGGTGAGCGGCGGTGACGGTGAGTGACTGACGCACGCACCGGCACCACCCCCATTGCGACGTCAGCGATCGGATGTCCTGGATGATGATTGGTCCAGGCTGGAGGATATCACGAAGGTGGGGGTGGCCAAGCGCTCTTTCCTGCGCCCAGGTTACGCCTCCAGAAGGCAGCCAATCGGCGCCTTTCTGGGTCGTAAACCCCACCCCCCCTTTAGCCACCACATAGGCCGGCGAACCAATTTTTTTTTTCTATAACTTTATTGTTCTTTTTTGTCATTTTTTTTTCCTTTTTTTTAAGGGGGAGGCGCCCTGGCGCCCCCTATGCACAGGCCGCCACTGATAGTTGGTATACATTAGAACTTCAGGACTATCTTCTAAGATGCATAGATTTTCTTTTGTCCCACAACTTTTTTCTTTTTGACAATACCTATTACTTGCAATTGTATGGTGCAATCCATTTCATAGCAATTTATTTTGGTATGACAGATTCATTGACGACCTGTTTATCATTTGGGTTAACGCTACTTTTGATAGCACACAATTTTTGCACCATGTAAATGCCAATTATCTTAATTTAAAGTTTACTGGTAATTGTCACAACAGAGTCATAGTTTTCCTTGATGTCACTTTGGAAGGTGATCCCTTTGCCCAAACTGTTTCCACCAAAACCTTTCTTAAAACCCACCACGGGTAACACCACTTTACTAGCCAGTAGCTGTCATCCAGCCCACACTATTATGGCCATCCCGGTAGGTGAGTTTACTAGAGCCAGAAGAAACTGCTCCACGGAGGTTTCTTTCAATAATGAATGCCAAGTAATTAGAAACAGGCTTGAATCCAGAGGTTATCTTCGGTGGTCCATCCAGAGAGGTTTTGAGGTTGCAGCTGCCAAACAGCGAGCAGATTTATTATCGAACGCTCATACTGTTGGATCCAAACCTACCAATTTGAGGAGACTCAAGAGCTCCAAACAGCCTGTCGCCTGTCACGTCATACTCAGTTGAATATCATCAAATCACTAACATCATAAAGCAGAACCTCCTTATTCTGTATTCTGATAAAACCTTATATAATGTTTTATCCAGTGGTGTTTTTTTCTCCAGTCGTCGCGCACCTACACTTAGGTCCCTTTTATCTCCGAAGTGTTGTGTCCCTTGGTAATAAAAAGAAGAAAAAAACGTGGTTATCCTATCCGAGTTCTTATAAATATGGACTTAAGACTTGTAAATATTGCCGTACACATACTGTGTCCAGGAGTTTTGTTTCTGCCAACAATAAGGAAGAGTTCAAAATACAGGAATATATCAATTGTGGTATAGATTATGTTGTTTATCTAATCCAATGCACTGCGTGTAGTTTGCATTACGTTGGTTGTACGATTCTTTTCCGCATAGCAGAACATTACTGTGATAGTATAAATGAAAATGCTAAAAAACACCTCCACCGTATCTAAACACTTCAGGGATGTGCATAAAGGCAATATGGGTTCTTTCAGCTTTAATGGTATTGAAACAGTATTGCCAGCAATGCGGGGTGAGGATAGATACCGTAGATTATTAGAGCGCGAGGTCTACTGGATTTTCAGATTATAGACCCGCATCCCTCTTGGCTTTACCATAGATGGGATGTGGATTTGTATCTGAAATGATATGTATTTATTCATATATATATATATATATACTGTATATATATATATATATATATATATATATATATATATATATATATATATGTGTGTGTGTGTGTGTGTGTGTGTGTATTCTCTTGGCCATTTTTGCTTCATATTTAACCACTTTAAGACCGGAAGGATTTGCCCTCTTCTGACCAGGCCCTATTTTGCGATTCGGCACTGCGTTATTTTAATGGACTATTGCACGGTCGTGCGATGCTGTACCCAAATAAAATGTATGTCCTTTTTTTCCCACAAATAGAGCTTTCTATTGGTGATATTTGATCACCTGTGAGATTTTTATTTTTTGCGCTATAAACAAAAAAAGAGTGACAATTTTGAAAAAAAAAAAACAATATTTTTCACATTCTGCTATATGACATTCTCAAAAAAAAGATTTAAAATCAAATTTTTTTTACATTTTAGGCCAATTTGTTTTCTGCTACATATTTTTGGTAAAAAAAAATCGCAATAAGCGTATTTTGATTGTTTTTGCGGAAAAGTTATTGCGTCTACTAACTACAGGAAAGATTTATGTCATTTTATTTGTTTTTTTGTTTTTTTTACTAGTAATGGCGGCGATCTGAGACATTGCAGCGGACAGATCGGGCCCCTAACTGACATTTTTTACACTTTTGGGGGGACCAGTGACATTACTACGGTAATCAGTGCTAAAAATATGCACTGTTACTGTAATAATGCCATTGGCAGGGAAGGGGTTAACCCTATGGGTGATCAAGGGGTTAAATGTGAGCCTAGGAGAGTGATTCTAACTGTGGGGGGGGGGGGGCGTGGCTTGTGGAATGACCATAGAGACCTGCGATCCTATATAGAAGGTCACATGGGCTCTATGATCATTTTAGGGAGAAGAACGGTTAGCTGTGTTTACAAGAGCTGACAGTTCTTCTCTCTCAGCGGGGGAACGATCGCGGGTGTCAGGCGGCAATCGGAGCCACCTGACCCATGCATTGGCTTCCCCGCTGCCGAATGGGGGCAGGAGCGTGCCGACAGCGGTGCGCGATCGCACCCTAGCTTCCCGCGCACGACCGACGTAGGTCTACTTCGGTTTGCGCAGGAGAGCCACCCTGCCGCAGTAAAAAGGCGGCGGGGGGTCGGGAAGTAGTTAAGCATTTTGGTTGGTATACACATATTCAGATTTGTTTAGCTCCGCTCTCCCTATTCTCCATTGGTAAAAAGGATAAGGTAAAAATCCAATGCGGCTGCTGACATTTAAACTGTTCCCACACTAAGATATAAAGTAATGAATAGAATCAGTGCCGCACTGCTCAATTCCAAAGTATCAATGTGAAACAAATGCCCGCCAGAGGATCTAGAACATAAATATAATAAAATAATGAATAAACCCAAAATAAGTGCACATAACCAATATTGAATAGACACATAATAAATGTGTTGTGTGGTATTGCGCAAACGGCAAACGTTTTAATAAGTAGAAGCTAGGCTGACCATCAAACATACAAAAGAAATTTAAAAAGAAACAGATATCTGGAGGTATATACTTTTTAAGTATACATTTTCCAATATGTTTAATGCTGTTCCTTTTTATCTTTGTGATACATGATTTTATATACATTCAGTCAAATTGTATGCCTATAGTGTTCTTCTTTTGTATGTTTTGATATTTGTCACCACCCCTTTTTTGGGTCATGTGACCCTTGGGGTTAACCATGGGACTTAGTCTACACTATTTAAGCTGTTTTGTGTCACTTATGTATTAGCCTTGATTAGGGCCAGATGGCCGAAACGCGTTGGATTTTTTAATTGATTGTTGATCATATAAACAATGTTTTAGTCAATGTCCATAGCACCATCATTTCTCCTTTTTTGTATTGATTACATGGAGGTTTTCAGAGACCTCACAGCCTGGGTGCTGTGTGTTTGAGGCTCAGCAGACATTGCATAGGAGGTAGTAGCTTGGATGCACCTGTATCGGAGGTTTTTCCCTTCCCCTTTCCCCTTCTTTTTGAAACACAGCAATAGATCAAACAGTACAGCAGCAGTGGTCCCACAGCCATGGAAGGTAACTGCAGTCTGGGCTTTAATAATAGGGAGATTAGCCCTATCATGTGTGCTTGCAGGGCCAAACGGAATAAAGCTAAACAGGTAAGTAACCAATAATATTCATTTTAACCACTTTAAGACCGGAAGATTTTGCTGCTTAATGACCAGGCCCTATTTTGGGATTCGGCACTGCGCGACTTTAACGGACAATTGCGCGGTCGTGCGATGCTGTACCCAATCGAAATTGAAGTCCTTTTTTCCCCCAAAAAAATAATTTTCTTTTGGTGGAATTTGATCACCTGTGTGATTTTTGTCTATAAACAAAAAAAGAGCGACAATTTTGAAAAAAAAAAAAACAAAATGTTTTACATTCTGCTATATAACATTCCCAAAAAAAATTTAAAAATCTAAATTTTTTAACATTTTAGGCCAATTTGTTTTCTGCTACATCTGCGGCAGCTGGTCATTATGTAGTTAAATGTAACTGCCCCTTTGTGTCAGTCCTTGGTCCCATAGGCAAAGGTTGTTATTGAGCTTTCCCTGCCTTTGATTCCTGCGGCACCACGCTGCTGGCTGGTTGTATTAGCAACGTAAACAAAAGTCATTTCTGACAATACACTATAGGCTTAGTTGAAAAATCTCCTTTCATTTTGTGAGTTCTGCCTGTCTGCTGCTCATCTCTTTCCACAACTTTCTGGATCCCTTGCATGCTTTGCAGTTCAACTCTGCTGTTTACTTCCAATGTCTAAGGACTATATATCCCATGGTACCTTTCTGTCTGCAAGCAATGATTCGTATATTGACTCCGCCTCCTGAAACTCCTCCTCTCAGCACCTCTGTAGCCCAGAAGGCAGGCTCTGTGAAATGTGTGACACAGCAGTGCCTACTCATGGGGCATAGTGAATACTTGTTACAGAATTCAGGGAAGTAAATGTGTGCGGATCTTCACAAAGTCATTTTACAAACTTCAAGATCGTTCAGATTAATAGGAGTAGGCAAGAAATGATAGAAATACAAATTATGTTGGTAATTTTGACAATAGATATGCTTTAAAGTAGATTTAAAATTGAACTCCAGGAAAAAACATTATTTGACATTTGCTGTGTCCAGCTTAATTACCTGCTATTCATGGTACATGTCGGCCAGAGGTTTGCTGGGAATGTGAACCATCTTGTATCTTCTGCATTCCATTGTCAGCTTTGATCTTCTAGTTTAGCTGAGTTCCATCGCTCATACAGTGATGATGGGGGCTGCTTGCTCTTCTACAAGGCTTTCTCTGAATGGACAAGGGGGGATCCTAATGTTCATCCACTCTTCCCTTGCCCATTCAGAGAAAGCCTTAGATTCTGTGAGAAACATGTAAGGTGTTTTCTGAATGGAAGAGTTGAAGTGCAAGTGACCCCCCTGTTATCACTGTATGAGTGCTGTATGAGTGAACAGCAGCTGAGCCAGAAGATCAAAGCTGACAAATAATATTTTTAGCATCCTCAGCAACCCTCTGGACACGGTATACCAATAACCCAGCAAATGCAAATGAAGAAAAAGTTGGGACTTTAAATGAGGCATCGCCTAACTAAGGCTATGTGCCTCCATCCCTATTCATGGAAAATTTGGGGGAAGGGGGGATATAAATGAAATGTAATAAGGCCCCGTTCATACTGGGGCGACGCTACTTGTCGGGGCGACCTCATAGGTCGCGGCGCGCTGCTCGCATCGCGACCTCGGAGCGGCCGGCATGGACTTCATAACATTGAAGTCTATGCAGGTCGCTCCGGGTCGCCCCAAAGAAGCTCCGGACCCTTTTTCTAAGTCGGAGCGACTTGTGTCGCTCCTATTAGAACGGGTCCGCAGCTTCTCTATGGAAGGCGACCTACGGCGACCTGTCAGGCGACCAGGTCGCCTGACAGGTCGCCCCAGTGTGAACGGGGGCTAAGGCTATCGGCATGATTTGTACCATACAATAAAATAAATAACGTGTGAGCAATTCCACAACATAGTAATACAATACAAAAAGCCGATGCCCTAGCATCCCTAAATATAGGGGAGAAAGGTAAAAAAGGGGGACAGTTGGGACATTATATGAAGTGCACACAAATGGTTGGGATGCATACCATGGCTATATTGAATATAAAAGTGGGTCCACAGCATAATGGCAAAGAGAAGCACTTTAATAATATAGGTCATCAATCATACAAATATCCACATAGGGCATAGGTACATACATATGGTGATGGGTAAAATATTACAGTAAAAACAACATGAAATAAATATGTATTGCACAAGTAATGACAAGCTGGTAAGGCATCTCCAAATTCATGATTTTGACAGACAGCAATGTTGATTCCAGAAAATGGTACAATATTGAATATGTTCACATCATATAATGTTAAAATTACAAGTAATTAAATAGTTGGGTGTGTGGTAAACATCATAACCTCAACGCGTTTCGTGGACGCACATTGCCACTTCATCAGGAGTAGATGTTTGTATAATTCTAAGAAAAATATGAGTAAGAAAAAAGGATCATAAATGCCAATTTTAATGAGGAGAAGAAGAGGGGGTAAGAAACAGGGGGACCAAAAAACCCATTTCACCCCAACACTTACGTGATAGTTCTGAATTTGGCACTGAAACTGTATGGGCTTAGCATGTCCCCCATGGGAGCTGAGGCCATGTTGGGGTGAAATGGGTTTTTATGGTTTCTTCCCCCCCTCTTCTTCTCCTCATTCAAATTGGCATTTATGATCCTTTTTTCTTACTCATATTTTTCTTAGAATTATACAAACATCTACACCTGATGAAGTGGCAATGTGCGTCCACGAAACGCGTTGAGGTTATGATGTTCACCACACACCCAACTATTTAAGTGCTTGTAATTTTAACATTATATGATGTGAACATATTCAATATTGTACCATTTTCTGGAATCAGAATTGCTGTCTGTCAAAATCATGAATTTGGAGATGCCTTACCAGCTTGTCATTACTTGTGCAATACATATTTATTTCATGTTGTTTTTACTGTAATATTTTACCCATCACCATATGTATGTACCTATGCCCTATGTGGATATTTGTATGATTGATGACCTATATTATTAAAGTGTTTCTCTTTGCCATTATGCTGTGGACCCACTTTTATATTCAATATAGCCATGGTATACATCCCAACCATTTGTGTGCACTTCATATAATGTCCCAACTGTCCCCCTTTTTTACCTTTCTCCCCTATATTTAGGGATGCTAGGACATCGGCTTTTTGTATTGTATTACTATGTTGTGGAATTGCTCACACATTATTTATTTTATTATATGTTACAAATCATGCCGATAGCCTTATTACATTTCATTTATACCCCCCCTTCCCCCAACTTTTCCTAGACCCAGCAAATACCAAAAAATATTTTCCACTTTAACCCTAGCTAAATGACCTTAAGCCCCCATTCACACCAAATCCAACTTTGACATTGTGCGACTTCACTTGAAATCGCACAATTTCAAGGCTGCATGTCAGCGCGACTTAACTTTGCTGACATCTGTGTGGCTTCATGCACAGATGTTAGGGTGTATGGGCTGTGGGACTTTTAGGGTGCTCATACATAATAAGGAAAAGGAAGGAACAAGGATGGTACCTATAAATATACCACTTTTTAACCTTTTGTGTTCCTTTTATATGTAATATCTGTTAGAAAACATCTCTATGGGTCATCGGATGTCAGCGGAGACATGTCCACTGACGTCCGATCCGTCAAATCCGGACGGATGGAAACCCTATTTTCCATCTGTCTGGCGGATCGGATCGGATGAGAACGGACATACGGTCCGTTCTCATCTGATTCCCCATAGAGAAGAGCGGGGACATGACAGCTCTGTCTCTGCACACAGCACGGACACAGAGCTGCCATCCGCCTGCTCAGCGGGGGTTCGGCCGATCTATCCCCCGCTGAGAAAAACGGAGTCCGCCGACGGACTACCTTGTGTGAAAGGGGCCTTAACGTTAATGGAGAGAGTTCAGTTCCGCTTTAAGAAAAAAGGCAATTCTTAATGATACACAATGTCTTAGCGAATTAAGCCTCTGTTCACATCTTTGCGACTTGCCATGCTATTTGACAGGTCCAAATTGCATGACAAGTCGCACCCTATTGTCGGCAATGGAACAGTTCAAATCGGTGCAAAGCCGATTTTGCAGTACCGCACAGATTTGAAAAAGAAATTCCTGCACTATTTTTGGCAGGATCAAGGGTTTTCGTGGATGGGACCAATTACACATAATCAAAGCGCCAACATCCCCATTGATTAAGAAATGTTAGGGTGTATGGGCTGTGGGACTTTTAGGGTGCTTATACATAATAAGGAAAAGGAAGGAACAAGAATGGTACCAATATATACAAAAAAATGTTTTATTTTAAATCGTGCACAAGTGGTAGAATGAATTCAGCCAAAAATATTGCTAAGGTGCCTAGTTACTGGTGAACATTAACTATTTTGAATCTTTGTGCTGCTAGGCTTAGTAAACAGATAGGAGGGTAAATTATATTTACTTATTGTTTTTCACATTTCTTAAAGTGGAGCTCCACCAAAAAGGGTAAGCTCTGCTTATTTGTCTCCTCACCTCACCCCCCTCCGCTGCCACATACGGCATCTTTTGGGGGGAAGAGAGGAGCAGGTTCCTGTTTTTTTTACAGGTACACGCTCCTAATTCTGGCTTTGTTGGCCCCGGAAAATGTACCTGAAAGTTTGCCCCCTCTGCTTCCCTCGCAGCCAACCCATTCACAAAGCGCTGCACACTTTGCGCATGCGCAGTAGGAAACTGGCTGTCGATCAGCAAGGTCAAGATGGAGGCAGTAGAACTCGATAGCCAATTGAAAAAGCTTTCTTGTGACTCCTGTAGCTTTTTGTCTTAACCACTTGCCGACCGGCGCACAACTATTTACTGCAGCGGTCAGCCCCTCACAGGCAAAGCGACGTAGGTCTACGTCGCTAGCCTGTGAGGCTTCTAGGGAGCGAGCACGCGCCGCTGGAGGCGCGTTCCCATGCAGTCACGGACCCCCCCCGCGCATGTGCCCGGCGGACCCGATGTCCGCCGGGCACTCGCGATCGTCCGTGACACCGGAAGAAAGGCAGGCGGCTAATGTAAACAAAGCCGCCTGTCATTCTTCCCTGTGTAAGATTGGAGATCAGACGGTTCTACTATGTAAGACCGTTGATCTCTGTTCTTACACTAGTAGCCATGTCCAATCCCAGTTAGAAGCAAGCCCCAAGGACACACTTAACCCCTCCCAGTCCAATACAGTTAACCGCTTCACTGCCAGTGTCATTTTTACAGTAACAGCGCATATATATAGCACTGATTACCGCAGTAATGTCACTGGTAACCCCAAAAGTGTCAAAAATATCAGTCAAGGGTCCGATCTGTCCGCCGCAATGTCGCAGTACCACAAAAAAAATCGCAGATCGCCGCCATTACTCGTTAATAAAAAAACAACAAAAATGACAAAAATCTTTCCCTTTGTTAGTAAACGCAATAACTTTTGCGCAAACCAATCAAAATACGCTTTTTGCGATTTTTTTTTTTACCAAACATATGTAGCATAAAACAAATTGGCTGAAAATGTTAAAAAAATTTTGATTTTTAAATTTTTTTTGGGGGGGGGGGGGGGAATTTCATATAAAAAATTTGAAAAATATTGTTATTTTTGCAAAATTGACGCTCTTTTTTTGTTTATAGCGCATGATCAGAAAATCGCACAGGTGATCAAATACCACCAAAAGAAAGCTCTGTTTGTGGGAAAAAAAGGACGACAATTTAGTTTAGGTACAGCGTCGCACGACCGCGCAATTGTCCATTAAAGTCACGCAGTGCCGAATCGCAAAATAGGCCCTGGTCAGGAAGGGGGTAAAATCTTCCGGGGCTTAAGTGGTTAATCTGATCCAGCCTGGATCCACTCTGCTCTCTCTCTTCCGGACTCCAGCCCAGTCTCTCTTTTCTCATCCCAGTGTTACTGGGCTTTTCCCTTATAAATGCCGCTTTACAAGTTCTCTTGGGATCTGTAGTTTAGAGTCAGCTATTCTGGGTGAAAAAAATCCTGCTCACAGCATACAAGTCCCAGAGTCCCCAGCTTTCCTGTGTATTGGGTCTTGTGATAAAGGGAGTTGTGGAACGCTGCCACCTTGAGGCCAACTAAAGTTCTGCTTTGTGCACTGGTGCGCAGTCATGTTGGAACAGGAAGGGGCCATCCCCAACTGTTCCCACAAAGTTGGGAACATGAAATTGTCCAAATGTCTTGGTATGCTGACGCCTTAAGAGTTCCCTTCACTGGATCTAAGGGCCAAGCCCAACCCCTGAAAAACAACCCCACAGCATAATACCCCCCCCCCCCCCCACCAAATGATTTGGACCAGTGCACAAAGCAAGGTCCATAAAGACATGGATGAGCGAGTCTGGGGTGGAGGAACTTGATTGGCCTGCACAGAGTCCTGACCTCAACCCGATAGAACACCTTTGGAATAAATTAGAGTGGGGACTGCAAGCCAGGCCTTCTCTCCAACATCAGTGCCTGACCTCACAAATGCGCTTCTGGAAGAATGGTCAATCATTCCCATAGACACACTCCTAAACCTTGTGGAGAGCCTTCCCAGAAGAGTTGAAGCTGTTATAGCTGCAATGGGTGGGCCAACTCAATATTGAACCATATGGACTAAGATTGGGACGCCATTAAGGTTCAGGTGCGTGTAAATGCAGGCGTCCCAATACTTTTGACAATTTTGTGTGCTAGGCTGGGCAAGGGCAGGAAAACAATGTTATTGCAGGAGAGGGGTTCTTTGCGCTTTAAAGCAGGGAAAATGTGTGTAATACACATTTAGAAGTGGTTATAAATGCTGATATTTTTTTTTTACCTTCATGCATTCAATGCACAAGGTAAAAAAACCTTCTGTGTGCTGCTCCCCCCCCCTCTAATACTCACCTGAGCCCCCTCTTGATCCAGTGAAATGTGCACAGGAGCTTTTACATAGTTACATAGTTAGTGAGGTTGAAAAAAGACACCAATCCATCCAGTTCAACCTATGATGTGTGTGTGTGTTTGCTGCTAACCGTACATTGTATACCCCTGTATGTTGTGGTCTTTAAGGTGCCCATCTAATAGTTTTTTGAAACTATCAATGCTCCCTGCTGATACCACTGCTTGTGGAAGAGAATTCCACATCCTTACTGCTCTTACAGTGAAGAACCCCCTGCGTATTTTAATGTTAAACCGCCTTGGCTTTCCCAGGTCTCTTCCTCCTCATTGGCTGACACAGCAGTGGAAGCCATTGGCTCCCACTGCTGTCAATCACAGCCATTGAGCCAGTGAAGAGAGAGAATGGGGCGGAGCTGAGCCATAGCTCTATGCGTCTTATGGACACATAGAACGGGGCTCAGGAGCGAGCACACACCAGTGCCCCCATAGCAAGCGGCTTGAAAATAATAGGGTGATGAGCTGTCTGGGCCCCTGCAGTGGGTGTACCAGTCTCCAGGCATTTAAAATCCCCACTCTTCTCCCCCTTCTTTTTGAGGGTATTCTGGGACAGGTCAGAGTGCTAACATGTGATGGCTCTGACCAATCAGAATTGCTCTGATCCGTCCTGAAAGCCCATCGAAAAGAAAGGGAAGAAGAAGAGGGATTTTAAATGCTCGGACTGTACACCGGTGGCATTGACAGCTCATCACCGACAGAGGTAAGGGTGAATTCAAACTATTAAGCCTCTAAATCACAGAGCAGCAGGAGCCGTTCACCATTGCAGCTGCTCTGCATTGCTGGCTGTACTAGGGGGCAGTGTGGTGTGCAGAGTTGTATAAAGTACTCGAAACCCATACTTGAGTAAAAGTACAAGTGCTCAATCAAAAACTGACTTGAGTAGAAGTGGAAGTTCTCGATCAAAAAGTGACTTGAGTAGAAGTACTAAAGTATTCAACATTTTTGGTACTGAAGTATTGCAAGTAGTTTTTTTAAAAATTTTGCTACTCAAGTACTGAAAGTAAAAGTACAAGTACTGTGTTATGTAGTTATTAAAGAAAGAAGTCAAAAGTTTGAACATCATATTGTTTTTTATTATTTCAAATGCAGCTTTTATTTATACATACAGTAGCATTTATTTTCGTATGCGCTGATAATACACATGTTTTGAGCTTCATGAAACCTCCCATCTACTGTTCTGGCAGTGGTAATTTTTATAATTGTAACGAGTAACTATGCAGCACAAAAAAAAAATATCGGAGTAGAAGTATTGAAATCAATGAAAAAATGTAGTGAAGTAAAAGTGGAAGTAGGAGAAAAAAATTCTACTCTAGGAAAGTACAGATACCGCCTTTCCGTACTTAAGTATAGTAGTGAAGTAGTTCTACTTAGTTACTATACATCTCTGGTGGTGTGCAATTCATCATTTTTTTTGTTTGTTTTGTACAAGCTTTATTTCAAGTGTACAAGTGCTGCGCTGCCCAACATACGCCCAGTGCACTGCAATAAACTGCAGCATGTCTGCATTTTACTGCAGCACGCTAGGCTGCGTTTCAGTGTGAATGGGATGCATAGGAAACAATTGTTTCCCTGCAGTGACAGGCGGTAAAACGTCTGTCCCTGCATATAGTGTGAATTGGCCCTAAGTTCCATGGGGGGCGGGGTGTTAGTTCACCTTTTAATTTTTTCTGAAAAAGTGAACTTACACTTAAATGTGACACTAAACAATATGCTTATTCTCCAAAAATAAATAATCCATACATATCCACTGCTTAAATGCACTGTAATCTATTTTTCATGACATTGTTCACTGTGCCTCCTTGTAATGTCCTCTAAGTGCTTCTGGGCCTCTCCTTTCCCCCTCACTTCCATTTGTTTGGAATGATCAGTGCACATTAGTTGTAGTCTTGTACACAGCTCTATGCACACTACACATGCCCTAGGAACATTACCACTTGGACAATGTACTGCGGGTGAGCAGTCACTGTAGGGAAAGCAACATACTGGTATGTGGCTACCAGTGGCGCTGCCCCCCTATTCTATGCCCCTGGCCCCTAATTTACAAGCAGGGTGCCGGACGCATGAATTTCAATAGGGTTTGTTTTTTTTCAAGCACTTGTTTAGAGCCTGAGGCTTTAATTGGCTTCAAAAAAAGGTTGTCTCGGGGGTGCAGAGCACTGCGCCCCAAGCCCACCCAGTTGTGTGACAATAGCGAATTAATATTCGCTATTGTCCTCCTGATTCTCCTACCGAGAAATCAGGAAGTGGCTCCTAAGACCGGTCTTAGGACTCCCAGCCAATTGGGGTCTCAGAACCTACTTTCTGCCGGCCGGGAGGAGAAGCAACTTCCCCGAAACAAGGAAAACCTGGAGCGCGGAGCAGCAGCCTTACCTCGGATCCTTATCATCTGCCTCCTAAGGTAAGGAGGCCTCTGAATGCCACTGTCCCGTCCATCTCCCCGGGGGGGGGGGGGTCATTGGTTGTCTGCCCCCCCTAAAATATCAAGCACCAGCCGCCACTGGTCACTACCTACTTCCGGGTTTAGGGCGCATGCATGCCGGGCACCCGCTGTGATTGTACACTGCAGGAGCCTGTCAGCAAGTCCCGGCCAATGATTCACAGCCGGGACCTCCTGATCTGCTGTGTATGAACACATCCCAGAGCTCTGTGTTGGTAAACAACACAGAGCTCTGGACAGAGGGAGTAATCTTTTGGTTTCTAAGCCCCCGTTCACATAGGGGCGACGCTACTTCGCACCGCGCCGCGACCTCTGAGCGGCCGCCACAGACTTCATAACATTGAAGTCTATGGCGGTCGCCTCCTGGTCACCCCAAAGAAGCTCCGGACTCTTTTTCTAAGTCGGAGCGACTTGTGTCGCTCCTATTAGAACGGGTCCGCAGCTTCCCTATGGGAGGCGACCTACGGCGACCTGTGAGGCGACCAGGTCGCCTCACAGGTCGCCTTAGTGTGAACAGGGGCTAAGAGATATCTTAATAAAAGCACACATTACACATTGTTGGACACACTTTTTACCCCTTGATCTCCCCTGATGTTTATCCCTTCCCAGCCAGTGTCATTAGTACAGTGACAATGTATAGTATTATCACTAATTACTGTTTTAATGCCACTGGTGATGTCAGTGGCAGTTAGTAAGTTCCCCCCCTGTGTCAATTCGGGTCAGATTGTCCGACACACTTATGCAGTCCCATTATAAGTCGCTGATTGCTGCCATTAGTAGTATAAAAAATAAAAAAAATCCCAGTATGTATAGCATAGTTTGTAGGCACTATAACTTTAACACAAATCAATAAATATACATTTATTGGGATTTTTTTTTAAATAAAAATATGTAGCAGAATACATTTTGGACAAAATTTATGAAGAAATTTTATTTTATTTTTTTTTTATTGGATATGTAAAAAATATTGATTTTTTTTCCAATTTTTTTTTTTTTCATTTATATCACAAAAAAACAAAACAAAAACAAAAACAGTGGTGATTAAATATCATCAAAAGAAAGCTCTATTTGTGTGAAAACGATTATCTGAATTTAGTTTGGGTACAGCGTTGCATGACCCTGCAATCGCCAGTTAAAGTAGCGCAGTGCCGAATAGCAGAAAATAGCCTGGTTATGAAGGGGGTAAAATCTTCCAGAGCTCAAGTAGTTCAGGTAAAAATGTTTAGGTAGCAGCCTGCCCCCCCCCCCCCTTACCTGTGCCCCCACTTGATGCAGCCCTGTGCCTGTCTCTAGCATCTCTCTCCCTTCTTCTCGCTCTTACAGGCTTGGCTGAGAACAGTGGGGGTCATTAGCTCCTGCAGCTGTCAGTCAAATCCTGTGATAAGGGGGGGGGGGGGGCAAGCTGCACTGTCTATGTCTATGGATGCAGGCAGCGTGGCTCGGGATGGAGCGCACCTCTGTTCCATGATTGGAAGCAGCTTGCTATGGTGGCACCCTGGGTAGCGGAGAAGCCTAGAGCGCCAGCTGGGGACCCGAGAAGAGGAGGATCACTGTGCAATCCCATCACACAGAGCACATAAGCATAAACATGTTTGCTGTTAAAAAAATAATATATATATATATATATAGCATTTACAATCACTTTAATAAGACATATTTCAATATTTATTTTTAAACCAGAGTTTAGTGTCACTTTAAGAGTCAGTAAGCTGCCATATGCTATTTTCCATTGTGTTTTAGAATTTATTATCACTTTAACTGACTAGGCTGGAGCTGATTGGTTGCTGTGCTCTTTGTTCTGCCATAACTTACTATGATCTCCTCCAGATCACTTCTACACAGGAAAAGTCAGTCCAGGACTACATTACCCATCAGCCTTTGCTCCGCCCCTCTCTCTCCTGCTCTCCAGTAATATTCCCCAGGGGAACCCTGACGTTCCCTCAGCCGGACAGCGATTGGCTGCAAGGAAGCCTAGTTTGCCATATATGGACAATCCCAGGCAGGACTGGTGCACTGGTGTTCATTGTAAATCGTATGACTGAGCGCTCCGGAGCGGTGAGAGCTGAGAGCATCCCGCTGGGAATAGAGCGGAGGGCAGAGCACAGACTTCCAGGAACTGCGATCACTCCACTCCACGTCTACCGCCCTGCCAGCCCGCTCACCTCTCATCACAGCACCTGGATGGGGACAGTCCCCGCACTGACAGCAGGAGGAGAGCACCGACTACCGGACAACACACACACACCTCACACACACTGCACTCTGCTACCATGGTAAGTCCTACATCCCATCATACACTCAGCCAGGGATCGCTGCTGAGCTGTCTGATCATCACTTCTTATATCATCATCAATATTTTCTATGATGGTCTGTTCTTATGAGGATCAGTTCTTGTATAGTGATCAATATTTTCTATGATGATCACTTCTTATATGATGATCACTTCTTGTATGGTGATCAATATTTTTTTGTGTGATCACTTCTTGTATGGTGATCAATACTTTGTATGATGGTCTGTTCTTATATGATGATTAATATTTTGTATAATCGCTTTTTGTATGATGATTACTTCTTTGTATGGTGATCAGTATTTTGTATGATGATCACTTCTTCTTCTATGGTGATCAATAATTATTTATTTAGTTTGTATGGTGATCACTTGTATGATGATGAATATTTATTTTGTATGATGATCACTTCTTGTACGATGATCAATATTTTGTATCATGATCACTTGTATGGTGATATATTTTTTTTTTTTTTTTTTTTTTTATATATATATATATATATATATATATATTAGTGTGTGTGTGTGTGTATATGTATATATGTATGTGTGTATATATATATATATATGATTAGTTCTTACATGATGATCATTACATATAAGATGTTTATTCATTGATGATCAATTGTTATATGGTGATCAATCCTTTTATGATGATTTGATTCTCGGATAACTTTCCTTTTTATGATTAGTTTTAGTTTAGGTTTGATCAAACTTGAGTTAATCAGCCAGGGTGGAAAGCTATCAATCATGTTGCAGTAATAGTGTCCACACAAGCTGTAGTTTTATTATCCAATCCTTGTAAATAAAACGATCGAATTGGCAAACCATAAACGTGGTATAAGTTACTTTCTCATTGATTTGGATCAGATTTAATTAAACTGAGTTGATCAGCTAGAGATGAGAATTACATCGGCAGCACTGAGATGCTTTGTTCGTGATTTCAATCGGATTATTAGATTGCATATGGAGAACCAAGAGGCCATCAGTTTAATGGATAATCCTATCTTCCAACAATTGATCAGAATCCACTTCTCCGTGTGTGTGTCTTCTATTGATGGAATAGGTTGTCTTCTATAGATCTGTTAAGCCAGCTATACATGGATTGTAATTTGTCAGGGACCACATGAGTTTGGATCCATGTATGGGCCGGATGGTTATACGGAAGTCAACCTACCAATCAACTTCTGTACAACGGCCCTGTTGGAAAATTTCCGCTCAGTCAGAGCCAATGGCTGTAGCCGGCAGCACTAATCAGTGTATTCTGACGATACGGAAGTCTCCTTGAATGGAGGAATTGAGGTTTTTTTTTTTTTTTTTTTTTTTTTAAATCAACCTGCTGAATAAATGAGGAGAGGGGGGGGAAAAAAAAAGGATCTGTTGGCGGCTTTTTTCCAATCAGGAAAGCAGCATCAAAAAAGTATTTGTTGACCTGTGTATTTAGACTCCCAAGTGCAAACCTTCTTGAGTTATCCCTCCAGAAAGCTGTCAAAGCGGACAGCCAATCGTAGGTGCTGCCATGTATACAAGTGGTGGGAAATGCCTCCAGCACCTATGATTGGATGTTGCTTTGACAGCTTCCTGGAGGGATAACTCAAGAAGAAGGTTTGCACTTGTGTCTGAATACACTTGAGTCCATCCTTAAATGGTGACCATACACACGTTTTATTATCTGATCACTGTGATCAAAATGATTAAATTGGCAAACAATCGAATAGGTATAACTTCTGTTCAAACTAAGTTGACTGGCCTGTGTGGGAAATGATCATTTTCATTGATCGGCAGCGCTTTGTTAATGGATCTGATCATAATTTGACTGATCAGAGTATGAGATGACATAGTGGAAACAGATGTACTCAACATACAATCATATCTTCCAGCTATTGATCGAAATGCCCTTCCCCTATGTGTGGCATATTGATTGATGCTATTGGACAATATGATCAATATTATAATCAAAAAGATGCCTACTGTGTAAACAAAACCGATCAACTTTATTTAAATTATTCTGATTGGTCTGAATGGAAAATCTGACTGTAGGAAAGTAGACCAATCATTATGATGGATATTGTTGTGTGTATGGAGCATTGAATGGTCTTTGATCTGTGTGTTGTTTTTGTTTTTCTTCTCCTGGACAGTGAATTGATTGCCAAAATAATCGAATATAAAATTTTGTCATGTGAGCACACCAGCCTTTCCCAATGGCCTACTATTGGGCACCTTTCACACTTGTGCGACTTGGGACTGCAAAGTTGACAAGTTGTAGCCCATGATTTCCAGTGAGTACCGTTCATATCTGTGCGACTTCAAAGTAGTCCCTGCACTACTTTGGTCTGACTTTGATGCGACTAAAGGTCCATAGACCTCAAGATTACACAGGCATTGCTTCAAGTCGTGTCAAAGTTGCTTCACTTTCAGGTCGCACAAATGTGAAAGGGGCCTTACTGTGCAGGTGTGATCATTGCTAGAAAGAAAAGACATTGAAACCTTGAATCCTGCTTGTTTGTTTTTACTGTGAACTTGTCGTCATTTGCTTCTGGCAAATCTAACTGGTCTGCGTCACTAAACATAGGATAGCGGATGTTGATGTTAAATTGTTCACGCTCTGTGCGGCAGTAGTAGGATCTGTGTGGTGGTGGTAGGATCTGTATGGAGGGATCTGTGCGGCAGTAGTAGGATCTGTATGGAAGGATCTGTACGGTGGTGGTGGTGGTAGGATCTGTATGGGGATTTGTATGGAGGGATGTGTGCAGTAGTAGTAGGATCTGTGTGGCGGTGGTGGCATCTGTACGGAGGTAGTAGGATCTGTATGGAGGGATCTGCGCGGCAGTAGTAGAATCTGTGTGGTGGTGATGGTGGTAGGATCTGTGCGGCGGTGGTAGGATCTGTACAGAGGTAGTAGGATCTGTATTGAGGGATGTGCGCGGCAGTAGTAGGATCTGTATGGAATGATCTGTGCAGCAGTAGTAGGATATGTGCGACGTTGGTGTGATTTGTACGGAGATGGTAGGATCTGTATGGAGTTATCTGCGCAGCAGTAAAAGGATCTGTATGGTGGGATCTGTATGGAGGGATATGTGTGGCGGTATCTGTACAGAGGTATTTGTGAGGCGGTGGTAAGTTCTGTAGGGTAGGATCTGTACGGCAGTGGTGGGATCTGTAGGGTGGGATCTGTGCGGCAGTGGTGGTAGGATCTGTACGGAGGGATCTGTGCAGTGGTTGTAGGCTCTGTACGGAGGGATCTGTGCGGCGGTGGTAGGATCTGTACGGAGGGATCTGTGCGGCGGTGGTAGGATCTGTACGGAGGGATCTGTGCGGCGGTGGTAGGATCTGTACGGAGGGATCTGTGCGGCGGTGGTAGGCTCTGTACGGAGGGATCTGTGCGGTGGTGGTAGGATCTGTACGAAGAGTTTTGTGTGGCGGTGGTAGGATCTGTATGGAGAGATCTGTACAGAGGGATTTGTGCGGTGGTGGTAGGATCTGTACGGAGGGATTTGTGCGGTGGTGGTAGGATCTGTACGGAGGGATCTGTGCGGTGGTGGTAGGATCTGTACGAAGAGTTTTGTGTGGCGGTGGTAGGATCTGTATGGAGAGATCTGTACAGAGGGATTTGTGCGGTGGTGGTAGGATCTGTACGGAGGGATTTGTGCGGTGGTGGTAGGATCTGTACGGAGGGATCTGTGCGGTGGTGGTAGGATCTGTACGGAGGGATTTGTGCGGTGGTGGTAGGATCTGTACGGAGGGATTTGTGCGGCGGTGGTAGGATCTGTACGGAGGGATTTGTGCGGCGGTGGTAGGATCTGTACGGAGGGATTTGTGCGGCGGTGGTAGGATCTGTACGGAGGGATTTGTGCGGCGGTGGTAGGATCTGTACGAAGAGTTTTGTGTGGCGGTGGTAGGATCTGTATGGAGAGATCTGTACAGAGGGATTTGTGCGGTGGTGGTAGGATCTGTACGGAGGGATTTGTGCGGTGGTGGTAGGATCTGTACGGAGGGATTTGTGCGGCGGTGGTAGGATCTGTACGGAGGGATTTGTGCGGCGGTGGTAGGATCTGTACGGAGGGATTTGTGCGGCGGTGGTAGGATCTGTACGGAGGGATTTGTGCGGCGGTGGTAGGATCTGTACGGAGGGATTTGTGCGGCGGTGGTAGGCTCTGTACGGAGGGATTTGTGCGGCGGTGGTAGGCTCTGTACGGAGGGATTTGTGCGGCGGTGGTAGGATCTGTACGGAGGGATTTGTGCGGCGGTGGTAGGATCTGTACGGAGGGATTTGTGCGGCGGTGGTAGGATCTGTACGGAGGGATTTGTGCGGCGGTGGTAGGATCTGTACGGAGGGATTTGTGCGGCGGTGGTAGGATCTGTACGGAGGGATTTGTGCGGCGGTGGTAGGATCTGTGCTGCGGTGGTAGGATCTGTACGGAGGGATTTGTGCGGCGGTGGTAGGATCTGTACGGAGGGATTTGTGCGGCGGTGGTAGGATCTGTACGGAGGGATTTGTGCGGCGGTGGTAGGCTCTGTACGGAGGGATTTGTGCGGCGGTGGTAGGCTCTGTACGGAGGGATTTGTGCGGCGGTGGTAGGATCTGTACGGAGGGATTTGTGCGGCGGTGGTAGGATCTGTACGGAGGGATTTGTGCGGCGGTGGTAGGATCTGTACGGAGGGATTTGTGCGGCGGTGGTAGGATCTGTACGGAGGGATTTGTGCGGCGGTGGTAGGATCTGTACGGAGGGATTTGTGCGGCGGTGGTAGGATCTGTACGGAGGGATTTGTGCGGCGGTGGTAGGATCTGTGCTGCGGTGGTAGGATCTGTACGGAGGGATTTGTGCGGCGGTGGTAGGATCTGTACGGAGGGATTTGTGCGGCGGTGGTAGGATCTGTACGGAGGGATTTGTGCGGCGGTGGTAGGATCTGTACGGAGGGATCTGTGCGGCGGTGGTAGGATCTGTACGGAGGGATTTGTGCGGCGGTGGTAGGATCTGTACGGAGGGATCTGTGCGGCGGTGGTAGGATCTGTACGGAGGGATCTGTGCGGCGGTGGTAGGATCTGTACGGAGGGATCTGTGCGGCGGTGGTAGGATCTGTACGGAGGGATTTGTGCGGCGGTGGTAGGATCTGTACGGAGGGATTTGTGCGGCGGTGGTAGGATCTGTACGGAGGGGTTTGTGCGGCGGTGGTAGGATCTGTACGGAGGGATTTGTGCGGCGGTGGTAGGATCTGTACGGAGGGATCTGTGCTGTGGCTATAGCATCTATACAGAATACTCATCCATCTGGATTAATTGCTATTTGTGATGTAACGTGTATGGAGATGCTGTAGCAGAGGAGGAAATAATGGAGCGGAGGAGGTGTACGATGGGCGATATCACCTGCAAGACCTACATTGTCCCTGAGCTACTGGTGTGTTCAGTCACTAGAGTAACCGGCACCATAGGGACAGGCTGTGACATTGGAGCTTGGAGGAGTGTCATCTCAGTAGGACAGTGGGGAAATCTCCTTCCTAGAAGTCCTGGCTCTGCTCTAGCCATGCAGTTCTGCTCCTATTATTAAATGAAACTGTAATTTTTACGAACTACCTGAATGCATTCCTGACTCATCAGTATATATAACAACATTCTAATTGTGCTGCGTCTTCTTTGTCAGCCCAGTCAGACTTGTGGAAGGACAAGACTCATAAGGTCCCGTTTGCAATTTGGTTCTATGTGCCCTTCTGGTAAATGGTGTTGCTCAGATGCAGAAAAATGGCAGACACTTCACATAGTGCGTAGGGCCCTAAGTGGGACACAGATGGCAAAAAAATTAACAGGGGAGTTTTTACCTTTTTAGTTCTACTTTAGCTGTAAGCAGAGAAGTAGTGGGTCTTTGGCTCTGCCAGATCGCTCTCTTTACAATCTCCTTCTACCAACAGGTATGTAGTGACAGGCCTGCCTGATTGGATACAGATAGGTTTGATTAGGTAAGGCCTCATATTGCAGAATTTTGGTACATCTGATCGTGGCAATACTCCCCAAATTTTATTTATTTTATTTTTTTATCTGATGCATATCCATCAAAACAATGCAATCTGCAAAAAAGTGCACAGCCATAAATTCCCTTCTGGTCGATTTTATAGACTCCATTTCGATCAGTTTCTAGTAAACTGAGTTGATTGGCCAGGGTGGAAAATTGCATTGATGAGTAACACAGAGGATGCTTTGTTCATAAATCTGATTATTTCAATCGATGAGATTACATGGTGGAAATAGTTTCAATTTGATAACTTATGATTTTAATGTATGGATTGCATTTTAACTATCAAACCAAATCCATTTTTCCTATGCTGGGCATATCCATTGAATGGGTTGTCGATTCTTTTATTTAAAAAAAAAAAAAAAAAAAAAAATCGGTCATTTAAAGAAGCATGTCTGGCCACCATCAGGTTGATTGTATGTGTATGGCGAGATTGAGGACTGCATTGCCAGAAATAAACCCCATATATGTACAGTATTTCACGGTTTCCCTGGAGTTCTCTTTTAAACAGAAACATTTTGGGACAACCTGACATCTTATGTCATAAAGCCGGTTCTGTCGTACTTAGATTGTAGAGATACCAGTTTATATAATGCTCAAGAAGCTTCAGGATTCTGGGAATGTGATCTGGAAGTGTTACTGGTTTCCAGTAAAAATGGGGAAATAAGAAAGAAGGAAAACCAGACTCCCGGGAGCCCTGATCTTTAATGTGGCGGATGGCGGTTTTTACAGGCAGGTGACACTTGGGAGTCATTTCTCTCATCTGAGCAGTAAATCATTCTGCCGTCTGTGACCATTGGACTCCACATTTGCATAATGCTTAGCTTAGGTCTGGAAGGGAAGATTTCTGCTGTTCTGTGTACAATGTAAGCTCTTCTGCACATATTGGCTAAAGGTCCACCATCTGCCTGTGTATGAGGACTGCTGACTGCCAAATGCTGCTTGCCACATTCATACCTATTTTGCAAGCGGATGGACTTGCCACTCTGCCATAGAAGAAAATAAAATCCCATGTTGCATGCATTTGATAATGTCTGCTCATTTTGTTCTATTAAGGAATATAGCTTTTAATTCAGCACATAAAATCCTACTTTTTTTTTTTTTTCTCTGTGCTGTTTTCGGATCTGTCGTTGTTGTAGCCCCCTGAGCAATCTGTGTGCCAACAAGAAATGTTGCAGTGACTGCGTCTGTTATCTTGCCAAAATAATCTTTCTTACAGGGGATGCCTGTAACTTGACTTGCAGCTCAGTGCAGACTTCTTGAGACTGATGTCAGAAGTGATCAGCCAATCACACCTTCAGGAAATAAGATTAGTAGGAGTTCTTTACACACAAAATACCAAAGGCAACCGAATTGTAACACTACGTGGAAGCAATGTATACATTTTGTGACAGTATTAGAAAGTCACCAAGCCGGTTGATGGCAATGGATGAGTACATTTGAAATTCAATAAATTGCAGAATGGCCTATGTAGCAAGCACACACTGTATGTTCTATTCATCTTTAGTGAAAAGTGGAGTTTCATTTTTCTTCTGCCACATCGCTTTCACAAATCTTTGTGTATAGCCATGTATATGAGATGGGAGCCCCTATATTCAAATGCAGGGGTCTCCAAGTTGTGAGCCAAGTCCTGCCCGCTGCAAAAAGGGCACTGATGGGGGCCCTGATGTAAGGGGGGACTCTGGTGTAAGGGGCTGCTCTGAAGGGCACTCTGGTGTAAGGGGCTGCTCTGAAGGGCACTCTGGTGTAAGGGGCTGCTCTGAAGGGCACTCTGGTGTAAGGGGCTGCTCTGAAGGGGACTCTGGTGTAAGGGGCTGCTCTGAAGGGGACTCTGGTGTAAGGGGCTGCTCTGAAGGGCACTCTGGTGTAAGGGGCTGCTCTGAAGGGGACTCTGGTGTAAGGGGCTGCTCTGAAGGGGACTCTGGTGTAAGGGGCTGCTCTGCAGGGGACCCTGATTGACTGTTGGAGACCCCCCCCCCCCCCCATTCTAGTGTATAGCCATATGTTACATAGGAGCCCTTTTATTCTTTTAAGCTGGCCATAGGTGATTTGAAAACTAAGCGTTGATCTGCTCATCTTTTATGATCTGTTGATTGTAAAACAAACAAAATGGCTCATGCGATTGAGCAATTTTGTTTTGGTTTTTCTATTTAAAAAAATAAATAATAATTAAATAAAAATCCATGTTGGATCAGGCACTTTTGATTGCGACACAAAAAATGCGTGTCACAGTTGGCGCTAATGATGTAAAAAAGCAAACGATTTTACAATCAGCACTTTTTCGTTTGGTTTTCGACTCATCTGTGGCTGCCTTTTAGCCTCCTGAACTGCATTCAGTGTCTGCTTCTTGTTTTATTCATGAAGTCCATAAAGGTTGTTCCTCCTGTTATATCAGACGGAGTTTTCAGCCGTCTTCTGCATAGAAAATGATACTTTAAGAAGCGGCTTGGCTATAAACGGACAGCAAATATCCACACCAGTCACAACTGCTTGCATGGAGCGAATGTCACTGGCAGTGATGGGGTTAATAGTCCTCTGGCTGGCAGTGATGGGGTTAATCGTCCTCCGTTTTTAGAGGGGAAAGTTGGAGTCAGACATCTCTGTCTTAAAGTAAAGCCATCTTTGTGTTTGCTCCTCCTTCCATACTGTACGTGTTTACACGTTCTCCCTCTGGGTGGACTACAAGGTGAATGGACGCAGTGTTCCTGCAGAACACAGAGCTGGGTGTACGATGCCGCAGTGGCTCCTTTCTGCCTTTAGCTTGTTTCCTGAACTGCTGGAGGTGGCATCTTGGGGGAGGACTGGCTGGACACTCTTCTTAAAGAGAACCTGTCCATTCTATTCTAGCCTGGATACACAGAGCTGTGAACTTGTGTTCAGCGTGAGTTTTAATAGATGCTGCAGTTTTTTTGTTTTTTTTAAACGGATCTGAATGCAGCTGCATTGTTTTCAATGGAACCATTCACACAGGTGTGTCAACATGAGCTGTACTCGGATCCATAACACAGAATTTAAGAACATGCACTTTATGCACTTGTACGTAAATTGGGCCTAAACAAAGTGGGAAAATAAATCCTCATCAAAACAAATTATGTATGCATACACGTCTATTCTAAATGTGTATGTATTATATAAATATTTGTGTGTGTGTGTGTGTGTGTGTGTATACAGTATCTCACAAAAGTGAGTACACCCCTCACATTTTTGTAAATATCTTTTCATATGACAACACTGAAGAAATGACTCTTTGCTATAATGTAAAGTAGTGAGTGTACAGCTTGTATAACAGTGTAAATTTGCTGTCCTCTCAAAATATCTCAACACACGGCCAATAATGTCTAAACCGCTGGTAACAAAAGTGAGTACACCCCCTAAGTGAAAATGTCCAAATTGGGCCCAATTAGCCATTTTCCCTCCCCGGTGCCATGTGACTCGTTAGTGTTACAAGGTCTCAGGTGTGAATGGGGAGCGAGTGTGTTAAATTTGATGTTCTCCCTCTCACTCTCTCCTACTGGTCACTGGAATTTCAACATGACACCTCATGGCAAAGAACTCTGAGGATCTGGAAAAAAGAATTGTTGCTCTACATAAAGATGGCCTAGGCTATAAGAAGATTGCCAAGACCCTGAAACTGAGCTGCAGCACGGTGGCCAAGAGCATACAGCGGTTTACCAGGACAGGTTCAACTCCGAACAGGCCTCGCTTTGGTTGACCAAAGAAGTTGAGTGCACATGCTCAGCGTCACATCCAGAGGTTGTCTTTGGGAAATGGATGTATGAGTGCTGCCAGCAATGCTGAAGGGGTGGGGGGTCAGCCTGTCGGTGCTCAGACCATACGCCGCACACTGCATCAAATTGGTCTGCATGGTTGTCATCCCAGAAGGAAACTTCTTCAAGCGTGTGTGGTGGCAACCAGGTGAGGAGTACAAAGACAAGTGAGTCCGGACTACACCATGGTGGTGGGAGTGTCATGGTCTGGGGCTGCGTGAGTGCTGCTGGCACTGGGGAGCTACAGTTCATTGAGGGAACCATGAATGCCAACATGTACAATGATATACCGAAGCAAAATGAGATGCCCCTACTTATGGAGATTGGGCCACAGGGCAGTATTCCAACATAACGACCACAAACACACCGCCAAAATGACCACTGCCTTGTAAAGAAGCTGAGGGTAAAGGTGATGGACTGACCAGGCATGTCTCCAGACCTAAACCCTATTAAACATCTTTGGGGCAACCTTTAAACGAAAGGTGGAGGAGTGCAAGGTCTCTATCATCCACCAGCTCTGTGATGTCATCATGGAGGAGTGGAAGAGGACTCCAGTGGCAACCTGTGAAGCTCTGGTGAACTCCATGCCTGAGAGGGTTAAAGCAGTGCTGAAAAATGGTGGCCACACAAAATATTGACACTTTGGGCCCAATTTGGACATTTCACTTAGGGGTGTACTCACTTTTGTTGCCAGCGGTTTAGACATTAATGGCTGTGTGGAGTTATTTTGAGGGGACAGCAAACTTGCACTGTTATACAAGCTGTACACTCACTACATTACATTGTAGCAAAGTGTCATTTCTTCAGTGTTGTCACATAAAGATATAATAAAATACTTAGAAAAGTGTGAGGGGTGTGCTTATTTTTGTGTATACACACACACACCCCTTATAAACCCCTCTGTTAGCCTAGTCGTGCATTCACAAACAGGCTAACATGCAGGGACGTTTGGAGGCAGAAAAAAAAAACAAACGCCAGACGCCCTTAGCAGCCATGTTTAACACGCTCAGTGTGCATGAGGCCTACTAACTGAATAAAGATGGAGTTTTGGCTTGTGGACTTAATCATTACCAGTTTTTATTTCAGACCTGGTGAAGTGATTTGTATTGTCAGCTCAGTACGGGAAGACGTTGGTTGGGCAGTGGTGGCGATCGCTGTGAATCATTGTTTTCAGTCAGATAACAAGAGGAGTGTCTGGGGTTGTGAGGTGTCAGGTGTGCACTCCTCCTGTACAGTTCACACCTAGCACTGCCTTCAGACACAGAATTGCTTTATGGAGTTTTCATAGACCAGTGTGGCAGATAAGGAAGATTTATAAAATAAAACTCTGAGACCCAACAGGAAGCGAGAAGAAATCTCTCCTAAAGGGGAAATCCCCGCCCCCCCCCCCCTCTTAGACAGTTGTCACTGGGTAATGTCCCCAGTGGAAGATTTTCTTCTATTCCTGTTCTGGCAACAACTCAAATTTTATGTATTTTTTCCCTTCAATTTTAGTCCGAGTTAGAAGGGGTAAATCTGTCTAATAGGGACAGGGGCGCAATGAATACAGATACATTACTTACTGAGTCTAGGCTCACACAGGTGGCAGTTTTTACCGCCCTTTCACCGTGATCTGCTGCAGATTGTTTTCTAGAGGGTGTTAGAGCAGCGGCTTACAGGCAATACTGCCTCCTGAATACCTGTAGTGGCCAGGTTCCATTGACCTCAAGGGGCAAGTTAAATTTTGCCAAGGCCATCACAGCCTGTGTGTGTGTGTGTGTGTGTGTGTGTGTGTGTGTGTGTGTGTGTGTGTGTGTGTGTGTGTGTGTGTGTGTGTGTGTGTGTGTGTGTGTGTGTGTGACCCTCTCTGGCTGGGCTGTCCTGTTAGGCTCGATTCTCACCTAATGCATGTTGCTGTTGAGCGTTTCTGTAGTGATTTTTGCTTTGCCTTCCTTCCTTTCCAAAAAAAAAAAATAATAATAATTTAACACAAATCGTGGCAAAAAAACGCTATACTTGTGTTTTGAATGCAGGTCCATTTGTATCCTATTGCATGCAAAACGCCGCATTTTGCAGGAAAAAATACTTTTTTTTTTTTTTTTCTCCCAGTATTTTTTTGATGAATAGGCTGCTGTACCCCCAACATGTAAGAATAATTTAAGTTATTAATAGGTTAAAGCGTAATTCTAAATTGCACCTAACTAGCCTTTAAAACTGCCCCTCCTCTCTTCTAATGCCTATCCTAACTAACCTGTGTAAGAAAGATGTATATACTTGCCTATTTTAGGTCTGCTTTGTTCAGTCACTTGATCTCCCCTGTGTCAGCCAGCAACAGCTGCAGGGGAAAGGAAAGCGCTCTAAAAACAGCGGGTAAAGCCTGGTGTGGTGACGTCCGCTATAGGCTTCAATGGCCCATTTGTTGTCAGTGCTCTTTCCTCTCCAATAAAGCCACACTGGCTGATAAACGGGGAAGCCAGATCATGTGACTGCACAGGATTGGCCTAAAAATAGGTAAGTATATACACATAGTTGCCAACATTTGGAAAAATTTTCCAGGAACACTTTGCAGCACAGCTATCAATTACTTACCACACCCACTTCCCTAAAGTCCGCCCACCCCTCATAATTAATCTCCGCCTACTTGTCATCAGATTATAGGGTCTACTCAATAAAGAGAAATACAGGAAATTGAAAAGGGAATTTTAAACTTGAGGCCAGAGTAGCAGAGATGGAATAATTCTCCCATTCAGCTGCAATACTTCTGCCTAAAGTTTTTAAAATTCTCATCACAATTCCCTGCAATTCTAACGTGTCAAATGTGCTCAGGTGTGACCATACAAAAAATGCAAATATAAATAAAGTGTAAATAAGTACATTGCCGGGACAATGTAAATTACCCGGGACAGGCTCCTATTTGCTGGGACAGTCCCAGCAAAAACGGGACAGTTGGCAAGTATGATATACATTGTCCTGAACCAAGTTAGTTAGCATAGGTGTTAGGAGGGGGGAAGGGACAGTCACAAGGCTAGTTGGGTGAAAGCTGGAACTCTACTTTATACTTGGTGATTGTAAAGTCTCGTCTTTATTTATTTTTCTTTTTGAAATATGTTACACTTACCTCCTCTGTGCAGTTGGTTTTTGTCACGGAACCATGAACCAGACGTACAACAACAGATAAGTGAAAATAAGAAAGCTTTATTGGAAAACAAGCTATAAAGCAAAAGTCCAAACGGATGGCGAAACCGATGCAGAGTCTTTGCGAAGCCAGGGGTCAGGAACCAGCAGGGTAGTCAGACGAAGCCAGGATCAGGAACCAACAGGGTAGTCAGACGAAGCCAGGATCAGGAACCAACAGGGTAGTCAGACGAAGCCAGGAACAGGAACCAGAAGTAGCAGCAGTCTTAGTAGCATGTGAACACAGGAGGACCAAGCAGGGAACTGAAGCCACAGACCTCCTATATATATGAGCTAGGCATCCAGCTCCTCCCAGTGGGAAGGAGGAGCCGCAGGGTGGGAGGCTACAAGAAACCCAGAAACCAAGATGGCCGCCAGCACATGTCAAACGAAGGAGAACAGCAAGAAGGTAGAACCATGACAGTACCTCCCCCTCAAGGGCCCCTCCTCCGCGGAGTAAAGAACGGTTTCTGAGGGAAGCGTGCGTGGAAGGCTCGGAGCAAGGCAGGAGCATGGACATCTGCGGAGGGAACCCAGGAACGCTCCTCTGGACCATAACCACGCCAATGAACCAAAAACTGCACCCGACCGCGGACCAGGCGTGAGTCCAGGATATTGCTCACCTCATACTCCTCACGATTGCCCACTCGGACCGGACGAGGCCGAGGAACCGAGGAAGTGAAACGATTACACACCAGAGGCTTCAACAGGGAGACATGAAACACGTTGGAGATCCGCATGCCAGGAGGAAGCGCAAGGGCATAGGCTACCGGGTTTACCCTGCGAAGCACTCAGAAGGGACCAACAAAGCGAGGCGCCAGCTTGGGAGTGGGCACTCGAAGGTTGAGGTTGCGGGTGGACAACCATACACGGTCTCCGGCCTGGTAGGAAGGAGCAGGCGCTCGTCTGCGATCAGCCTGGAGTCTCTGGCGCTGCGCAGAGACCTCAAGGGACTTCTGGATCTGTACCCAAGAAGCACGTAGGACGGAAAGGTGATCCTCCACAGCCGGAATATCCTGGGGAGAGAATACCTCCGGTAACACGGCAGGTTGGAACCCATAGTTGGCCAAGAAGGGAGACGTCCCAGAGGAAGAGTTCACCGCCGTGTTCCTGGCAAACTCAGCCCAAGGCAGGAGGTCAACCCAATTGTCTTGGTGATCGGAGACATAGCAACGAAGGAATTGCTCCAAGGCCTGATTGGATCGTTCTGCGGCCCCATTGGACTGAGGGTGGTAGGCCGAGGAGAAGGAGAGATGAATCCCCAACTGGGAGCAAAAGGCGCGCCAGAACCTGGACACAAACTGACTCCCCCGATCCGACACAATCTCCTTGGGCAAACCGTGCAACCGGAAGACCTCCCTGGCAAAAATCGTGGCCAACTCCTGTGCAGAGGGTAACTTCTTGAGAGGAACACAGTGACACATTTTGGAAAACCGATCCACAATCATGAGAATGACCGTATGGCCTCGGGATGCAGGGAGGTCCACAATGAAATCCATCCCCAGGTGTGACCATGGGCGCTCCCCGGTGGCTAAGGGTTGCAGAAGGCCCAACGGAAGGTGCCGAGGGGACTTACTCTGGGCACAAACGGAGCATGCCGCTACATATGCGGCGATGTCGGAACGTAGGGAAGGCCACCAGAACAGACGTGAAACAGCCCAGGACAGCTGATTCTTTCCAGGATGCCCCGCGGTCTTGGAGTTATGGTAGGTTCGCAACAACCGAGTGCGCAACTCCTCAGGCACAAAACATCTGCCGTTGGGTCTCCCAGAGGGAGCACCAGATTGAGCCGCCAAAATCTGCTCACCCAGGGGAGAGGTCAGGCTGGTGCGAATGGCAGCCAGGATCTGATTCGGAGGTATGACCGAAGTCTGAATCGACTCCTCCCTGGACAGGTCGGAGTACTGCCGTGATAAGGCATCAGCCCTGATGTTCTTGGAACCGGGTAGGTAGGAGACCACGTAATTAAAACGTGACAAGAACAGAGCCCATCTGGCCTGACGTGGTGTCAATCTCTTGGCCTCAGAGAGGTAGGTCAGATTCTTGTGGTCCGTCAGGATGAGGACCGGAACCACCGAACCCTCGAGCAAGTGCCTCCATTCTTTAAGAGCCTGCACGATGGCCAATAACTCCCTGTCACCAATCTGGTAGTTGCACTCCGCGGAAGACAGTTTCCGGGAGTAAAACCCACAAGGAAGCAGAGGACCCTCTGGTGTTCTACGCTGAGACAGAAGGGCGCCTACTCCCGTCTCAGACGCGTCCACCTCGAGGACAAAGGGCAACCCAGGGTTGGGATGCGACAGAATCGGAGCCGACACAAAGGCGGACTTTAGAGCCTCAAAAGCTCGGATGGCCTCGGGCGGCCAGACCTGGGAATTACTGCCCTTCCTGGTCAGATCCGTGAGAGGCTTGGCTAGCATGGAAAAGTCCCTGATGAACTTCCGATAATAATTGGCGAAGCCCAAAAAGCGCTGCAGGGAGCGAAGACCACTGGGCTGGGGCCACTGTAAGACAGCCGAAACCTTCTCAGGATCCATGGAGAACCCCTCAGCGGAAATGATGTAACCTAAGAAGGTTACCTGGGATCGGTGAAATTCGCATTTCTCAAGCTTACCGAACAGCTTGTTCTCTCGTAACCGTTGCAACACTCGTTTGACATCCAGAATGTGGGTCTCCATGGACTCAGAATATACCAAGATGTCATCCAGGTAGACCACCACACACTGCTGCAACAGGTCACGGAAAACATCGTTGATGAATTCCTGAAAGACTGCGGGCGCATTGCACAGCCCAAAGGGCATAACCAAGGATTCATAATGACCGGTCCTGGTGTTAAACGCGGTCTTCCACTCATCGCCCGCCTTGATCCTTACGAGGTTATATGCCGCCCTCAGGTCGAGTTTGGTAAAGACCGTGGCCCCTTTAAGGCGATCGAACAGCTCGGAAATCAAGGATATCAGGTAAGCGTTCTTGATCGTGATGCGATTGAGACCCCTGTAATCGATGCAAGGCCTCAACTCACCGCCCTTCTTTTTCACAAAGAAAAATCCAGCCCCTGCCGGGGACGAGGATTTGCGAATGTGTCCACGTGAAAGCGCCTCCCTCACGTACTCCTCCATGGCCTCATTCTCCGCTACCGACAGTGGATAGACTTTGCCACGAGGAGGAACGGCACCAGATTGTAACTCGATGGCACAATCGTATGGGCGGTGCGGAGGTAGGGCAACCGCGCGCACCTTATCGAATACATCCCGGTACTCCTCGTATTCAGGGGGCAACAGAGAGTCCGAGGAAGTACACAGCAACTTGACAGGCCCATGGATGCAACTAGTCCCACACTGCGGTGACCACGAGAGGATCTCGGCCGATCTCCAATCGAAAATCGGATTATGCTTCTGGAGCCAGGGGTACCCCAAGACCACCGAGTAGTGTGGAGACGAAATAACCTGAAAGCAGACCGACTCTCTGTGGACGGCACCAATGGCTAACCCCACTGGAAGGGTCTCATGAGTCACGTGTGGCGGCAGAAGGGGTCTGCCGTCTATCGCCTCAAGAGCCAGAGGAGAACCTCGAGCCTGCAGAGGAATGGAATTGGCGGCAGCGAACACACTATCAATGAACAAACCACCAGCACCAGAGTCCACCAACGCCTGGGTCGTCACCGAGCCCCCGACCCAGGAAAGGACAACAGTGATCAGTGGTTTGTCAACACGGGAAACCGGGGATGAGGAGACTCCACCCAAGATCTGCCCCCGACAGGATCTCAGGTGCGAGCGTTTCCCTGGACGGTTCGGACATGCCAACCGAAAATGCCCACCGAGACCACAGTACATGCATCGGCCCTCGCGTCTCCGGAGTACCCTCTCCCCCTCGGACAGGCGAGCAAACCCCAGCTGCATGGGTTCACCCCCAGACAAGTCATCCCCAGGAGGCGTGGGAGGAGAGGGAGGCACGGGTGGGACAACAAAGGTAGGCGCCAATCTGTTAGGAGGCCTCCGCAGACTCTCCTTAAAGGAAGGTCTCTCCCTGAGTCTGGTGTCAATCAAAATCAGGAAAGAAATAAGAGACTCGAGCTCCACTGGTAGGTCCTTAGCTGCAACCTCATCCTTCAAGGCATCCGAGAGACCATGAGAGAAAGCAGCGACCAGAGCCTCATTATTCCAGCCCACCTCTGCTGCCAGGGTACGAAACTCAATGGCGTATTCAGCTACGGATCGTGAACCCTGTCTGATGGACATAAGGAGCTTCGCAGCAGAGGCAGCACGAGCCGGCACATCGAATACCTTCCGAAGAGAAGCAACAAAACCGGAAAACTCGGCAACCACCGGATTGTTGTTCTCCCATAAAGGGCTGGCCCAGGCCAAGGCCTTGTCCGAGAGCAGCGAGATTAAGAAGCCCACCTTTGATCTCTCAGTAGGAAAGGCATGTGGCAGCAACTCGAAATAAATGCCCACCTGGTTAAGGAAACCTCGGCACTGAGTGGGCTCTCCCCCAAAGCGCTGTGGAAGGGGGGCAGAACCGGACATACCCCGAAACACCGCGGGCGCAACAACAGGTGTCGGGGTAGACTCTGGCGCAACAACCGGAGCGGCAGTAGGAGCGGACCCAGGAGCGACAACCGACCCATCGGCAACGGGAGCGAAATGAACCGTGCGTTCAAGCAGGGTTTGCAACGCCACGTCGAACTGACCCAACAGGTGATCCTGCTGATCAAGTCTGGCAACCAGCGTGGGTAGTGAGGATGGCCCTGTACCGTCAGAATTCGTGGCCTGTGGTACCGTGCGTTCAAGCAGGGTTTGCAACGCCACGGCGAACCGGCCCAACAGGTGATCCTGCTGATCAAGTCTGGCAACCAGCGTGGGTAGCGAGGATGGCCCTGTACCGTCAGAATTCATGGCTTGGTCCTAATGTCACGGAACCATGAACCAGACGTACAACAACAGATAAGTGAAAATAAGAAAGCTTTATTGGAAAACAAGCTATAAAGCAAAAGTCCAAACGGATGGCGAAACCGATGCAGAGTCTTTGCGAAGCCAGGGGTCAGGAACCAGCAGGGTAGTCAGACGAAGCCAGGATCAGGAACCAACAGGGTAGTCAGACAAAGCCAGGATCAGGAACCAACAGGGTAGTCAGACGAAGCCAGGAACAGGAACCAGAAGTAGCAGCAGTCTTAGTAGCATGTGAACACAGGAGGACCAAGCAGGGAACTGAAGCCACAGACCTCCTATATATATATATATGAGCTAGGCATCCAGCTCCTCCCAGTGGGAAGGAGGAGCCGCAGGGTGGGAGGCTACAAGAAACCCAGAAACCAAGATGGCCGCCAGCACATGTCAAACGAAGGAGAACAGCAAGAAGGTAGAACCATGACAGTTTTGCACAGAGCAGCCTGGATCCTCCTCTTCGCTGCTCCTGGCCCCTTCCTTCAGTCACGTGCCGCCACAGCAAGCAGATTGCTGTGGTGGCACCCAAGCAGAGCTGCATCATTGTGTGTCCATTCAGACACGCAGCTGTGATTTGGCCCTGTCCCTCTCTCTCCTGGCTGACTGACTTTGATAGCCGCGGGAGCCAATTGTGCCACTGCTGTGTCTCAGCCAATCAGGAGGGAGAGTCCCGGACGGCTGAGGGACTGGTGGACATCGCTGGACAGAGATGGGGTTCAGGTAAGTATGATGGGGTGCTGGGGAAGCTGCTACACTTGGAGTATGATGTCCGTGTGGACGAAACCCATCGGGTTGTACTGAGTTTGCTCCATGACATTGCACCTGTTGGATACTATCTGTGATCACACTACTTGTACTTGAATTGCCTGTAAACTGCAGAGATAATTGAATGAGATTTGATTGGATGTGACAAAGGAGATTTTGACAACTATCCGGAGATTATTGTCGTCTGTAAGGTTCTGGCACTCTCAGTGCCTCCTATCACATCATTTCCGGGTGCTTTCCATCTACCTAGATAGATGAAGCACATATAGGTGTGTTTCCCTTTAAGAGTGCTGACATCATCACTGAGCGCCGGACTGAACAGCTATTTAAATCACCAGCTCTCACTCACATGTGTTCGTTCAACCTGCTGTGTGCCTAGATGTGCCTTGATGCTAACCTGTCTTGAAGCTCTCATGCTTGCAAGCATACCTCGCTGTCGGAACCACGCTGCGCTGATCCCTGTATCCCGCTACCGGATCATCCGCTCTTGCCGAACCTCTCCTCTGCTACATTGCTACTAGTGATAAGTACCCCACAGGGGAAACCTCAATAACCTTCATACTAAAGCTTACACTGTCTAGCTCTGCATACTAAGGACTGTTACTACATCTGCACTATCTAGATTGCTAGCTCTTGAGCCTACTATCATCTGCTCTTGCACTGGGTTAGTCTCTCCTGTATGTCATCTGCTATCCTATCATCTACTACCATACATGATTGCTAACCTATCTGCATCCCACCTGTTACTATCTCATTCTCAAGAACATTTCTCTCAAGTGTCTGTCACCTATCGTCTCTACTCAACCTGTCTCTTCAACCTATCACCTCTATACTTCTATATACATAGATCACTCCAGGAACTTCTTATTGAGTGTGTGTATTTACTTGCTGAATTGAGATCATCCACACATGATGAGTCTTTGGGAGTTGGGATTGGTGTCTCAGCGTTTCTCTACATGACTACTGAAGTGGAATATTTCTGCAGCTGTAAATCCACATCATACATAAAACGCAGGAGCGTTACATCGTCATTGTTATATTACCTCTTGCTTGAATGACTCTTTGCCCCTGGCAAGCGCTCCTGACTCTTCCTTGCGTTGATCGTCGCACCTTTTTGGCAATTTTCCATTCTGAACACGGGATGCCCCTTTTGGATATGGACTCTATCCCTATTTGAACACATATTACTCACAATGTTGAGGACTTTACACTTTTTTTTATGTATAACATTTTTGCTCCTTTTTATTGTGTTATTTTAGAGGTTGCTTGTTTGCACATTTGTCACTTTGCATCTTATTTTGTTTTGCACAGTTAGTTAAATACTAAATATTGTATATAAATATTTATATGTAGCACTTCATATGTCAGAATATATTAAACAGTTAGGCCCTGTTCACACCTGAGAGTATTTCAACTTGTAAAATGCTCATCTCTGAAGTCTCAAAACTCCCAACAAGCAAAATACTATTCATTTCAATGGCCCCTGTTCACATATGAGCATTTTGTCACCTGCAGCAAAACGCCTGAAGCTCAAAAAAGTACATGAGCTTCTTTTTTGGCAGATTACAAGCGTTTTTGTTCGATGTCAATGTCTGCCTCCAAACACCTGGGGGGGAAAAAAAAGCCTTAAAAAAAAAAAAAAAAAAAACGCATAAAAACAATACGCTCAGGTATGAATGGAGCCTTAGTGTGAAAGTAACTTGGACGAATTACTCCATTACAGATGGCTAACAAGATCAATGGTGTCAGTGGGAATGTCAGATAGTAAAGCAAATCTCCTGCGCTTGAGTAGAATATGACGGAGGGAAAAGAGATACTTCAGACTCGGGTGGAAAAAGTCTATGGTCTAGCTGCCCCCTCAGGATCAAGGGTATCCAGAACCAACTGAGAAAGACAAAAGAAAAGGGGCGCACCGACCTAGTGCATTACCACTAAAACCATTTATTAAAAAGTATGCAATATACTCACAAAGCAGGTGTGAATGTACACACATCAACATTGTACATAAACTCTCCAAGGTAGCCAAGGTCCCACACGAAGCTGAATGGCATGCAGTGTGCCGTATGGGGCTGCTATGGCTGGGCTGATGCGTTTCAGGGGCGAACCCCCCCCCCCCCTCCTCAGAGCCAGAAAAGTTGCTGCTGTCGGTGGGAACGTGTCTGAGAAGCAATCACTGCTCATTGCACAAGGGTCCACTTGCAATATCTGGGGGAACCCTGGTTGAGAAACCCTACTCTAGAGGTTGCCATTGGGCTCCTTGAGTTGTGGCTAATTGACCTCACGTTTGCTGGTGCATGCATAGTTCCAGGTCCATTGCCACTTGGCCAAGCCAACAGCCTGCTGTCAATATTTTTAGCTCCCTGTAAGAGTGACATTCTGACAACCACTGTAAGGGGGGCATTCTTCCCACTAGTCACTGAAGTAAGGGGTATTTTTCTCAATAGCCCCTGATGGGCTAATCTTCGCAGGGTTGTCTCTGGAACCCCCCAAGGGTCCCACTTGGGTAAAAGGGTTGGGAAATGCTGCCTTAAATAATAGAGTCCCACAGGCATAGGGTTACCTTTTTGTACAATAGTAGTAATTTCTACATTTTGTTTGGGGATTTGGGTAGGACACAGACAGGCTCCATGTATACACAGTTGTTGTCCCCAAACCGGATAAAGGCCCATATATATGCACAGTGTTTGTACTACACAATGGATGTAATCACGAAGCTCTTTCAATTGTACCTTCAAGGAAGGAAAGCTAATCTCCTGTTTTCAAAGATTCTTGAATGTTCTTATTCATATAACCACATGAATCACGTTCATAGGTCTAGCTGATCATTTCTAGCCATTCCATTCTTGCTTACATCTGCCGAGACCTCCAGTTTTATTTGTAGGGCAGCCTGTGCACATTGTTGCATGTGCAAATATACCTAGTTACATACTGTCATTGTAGGACAGAGGCATCGGGTAAAGATGCTCTGAGTAATTGTGGGCAGATCCCTGTGTCTGCTATATGATGTTACTGCAATAAGCGATTCAATTTTATCAGAAGCGATACCTGAAGATTGCAAATGCTGAATACTCTACTGAGTGGATATGATTTCGTGTGTTTTGATTTAAGAAGAACTCCATTCTAAAGGTGATGGACACAGGGAATGTGTGACAATTTTAGAAGTTCAACACGGTGGTGCTTAAGGGGTAATACCCCTCCAATTTCCCCACTTTTTTTTTTTTTTAATTAAAGCGACCTGGGTCTCGCTTTAACCACTTCGAAACCGGGCAGTTTTCCCCCTTCCCGCCCAGGCCAATTTATAGCTTTTAGCGCTGTTGCATTTTGAATGACAATTGCATGGTCATGCAGCACTGTACCTAAACCAAATTTTTTCCTGCACTGATGAGGCCGCACTGATGGCGGGCTCCCTGATTGCCATCCCTAGTGGCCATGGTGGGCATCCCTAGTGGCCATGGTGGGCATCCCTGGGGTCATGGGTGGGCATCCCTGGTGGTTCTAGTGGCACCCCCCCAATCAGAGCATTGATTACCAGTGCAGACCCCCCCTGTCATTAGAGCCGCGGATCGGCTCTCCTCCTACTCGTGTTCCTGTCAGGCACGAACTGAGGAAAGCCGATCAACGGCTCTTCCTATTTACTATATGACCAGCTGTGATTGGGACACAGCTGGTCACATGGTAAAGAGACTACATCAGTACCGAGATCGGAGATGCAGTGTGTCAGAGTGACACGCCGCATCACCAATCGCTGCTCTGTGCGCAGAGCGCATTATCCTGCCGCCGTCATATGACGGCATGTCAGGATAACACAACCACCTTGCCGCCGTCAATCGCCTATAGGGCGGGCGGGAAGTGGTTAACCAGATAATATAACTTTTCCCTGATTTGGGTGGTCACTGTTTGGTTAAGGTAATTGTAAAGTCTCGTGGGTTATCTGCCTCCTCTGTGCAGTTGGTTTTGCACAGAGCAGCCCGGATCCTCCTCTTCTCAGGTCCCTCATTACTGCTCCTGGCCCCTCCCTCCTATCAAGTGCCCCCACAGCAAGCAGCTTGCTATGGGGACACCAGAGCCGAGCTTCAGCTCTGTGTGTTCATTCAGACATGGAGCTGCCATTTTGACCCTGCCCCCTCTCTCCTGGTTGGCTCACTGGCTTTAAAAGCCGCGGGAGCCAACAGTGTTGTGGCTGTATCTTAGCCATTTGGGGGGGGAGGGTCTCTGGATGGCTGAGGGACTCTTGGACAGAAGGGGCACTGGTAAGTGTTAGGGGTGCTGGGGGGGGGTTGCTACACACAAAAGGTTTTTATTTTATCTTAATGCATAGAATGCATTAAGCTAAAAAAGAAGAAAAAAAAAATGTATGTGTGTGTGTGTATAAGTGATCACATACTCTGTTCTTCGCATCATAAGGATCTCAAAGAGCATGGGGAGGAGAAACAGTAGCACACTGGTCTCCCAGTGAAAAGCTTTGCAGGGGAGGGGTGGGGGGCGTGTTAAGCTGAAGTCTAATCATTGGAGGAGAGCAAGCCGAGTTCCCAGCACATCCAGACTACTGGCCATGCTGTGTTCTCATGTGAAGTGTGGTCAGTTTTTAACAGAAAAGATCACCAGGTATTTCACACAAATGAAGTAATACAAAGAAAACAGGATGCATTTTATTTTTTTTTTTTATACAAGTACATGGTACAGTCGGCATATATCAGGAATATAAAAAAATTGGGGTTTGTGTGTGTGTGTGTGTGTGGGTTGTGTTTTTTTTTGTTTTTTTTCTTTGAATATTTCTAAAGTATTGGGGGTTTTCAGTTCTGTGTGTGTACTTCTGATGTGCCCATTTATTCGATATTGAAGATTAAATGCATGTTCCAGTCTTTGTGGGTAAATGGTTTGGCAGGTTATTTTTTGTTCTTTACATAGGAAGTGGCACATTGGGTTTCATTCACCTGAAAGCAGGCTGGTGGCCAAAGTAGGAGAGAATGCAGAGAGCAGTACTGGAGCATGGAACGGGTGAATAGTGATTTTTGAATAATAATAAAAATTCATAAGGGGGACGAATCCCTGACGTTGGGTTAAAAACTCATGTATTTGTTTTTCAAGCGAACAAAACATTCTTATGCAAGATCTTCCTTTTTATAAATCGGATTCTGGTGTAAATCGTATTTTTAAATGTTTTTTTTTTTTTTTTTTATTAGCTTCAGCGCTGGTTTGTGGCTGTGAGACAGACTTCTCGTCTCACTCCTGGAACAAAACTGAGTCAGGCTGTGCGGCGTTCAGCCATTCATAGGCAGCTTTGTATTCTGTGAATGAATACAAAACTTACTCTGGCTGAGTCCGAGGGGAGGGCTGATGACATCATGTAATATAATCCCTCGCCACTTTGTGTTTATCATCCTACCTGCACTTTGGACTTTTAGTCTGGTGACCACTTCCCTGTTCTTCCTTTTTGTGGTCTGCCCCCTACCCATTGGCTTTCAGACCGGCACACCTATTGCAAATCTCAGCTGACATGTATATAATCTTTATAGATTTCAGGACATTGCATAAGTAAAAGTAAAACTTTTTTTGTATAACTTTCATGAATTGTTTTATACAATTGTGTTGAGAGATATGAGATACTGGATTATATTGCTTTGTATGATGCACACAGGTTCTTGGGCCCTATTATTGCCCTCAAGGGAAATAGCCGTTGAACATATTAGTTTGCCCATCCAAGATGCAATTACTCACCATTAACTTCATCTACAGCCATTGACCCGTTGGCTTTTTATTCAGGCCCCAGGGGACAAATAGGAATCGCACAATACCAAGCTCTATTTAGGGGGGGTAATTAAAAATGTTCTGATGAACATTGTTTTTATTTCCCGCTGAGTGTAACGGAGAAATGGAATGTCAGATGGTGCATAAATATTAAATTTAGGATTGGAAGAATCTGCCTACTTTTAAAAGAAGCAGTGACCTTTTAATTTGCTATTAAAGGCTAATTTGTTTTTTTTTTTTTGTTTTTTTTAATGATGTTGTACTTGCCTGCTCTGTGCAACAATATTAGACAGAGCAGTCCCTTATCACCTCTTTGCCTGTGCTGTTCGCTTCTCCCTCCAAGTGCCTCTTCAGCAATCTGGGTGCTAAGCCTGCACCTGTGTACGCGCTTCTGAGCCGGGCTTTGTGTGTCCATAGACTACACAGTGCCAGCTAGCCACGCCCCAACTCCTTAATCACAGGGGTTTAACTGACAGCAGCAGGAGCCAATCCTTCAATGTCTCCTGTGAAACCAGGTTTAAGAGAAGTCATGTTGCAACCTGGTTGGTGCTGGAACGGTGAGAGGAGTCGGCTAAGTGTTTAGGGACGAGGGGGTAGAACAGGTAGTGGTGTGTGTGTGTGTGTGTGTGTGTGGACTCCTTCAGGAGTGCAGATTATGGTTGAAATTTTTCTTCCTCTTTCAGCAGTGGGTGGGGAGTCTGGGCTTACACTGTGTGTGAGCTGATTGGAGGAAAGGCGCACGCGCCCACACTCGCCCCCTCCACATAGGCAGAGGAATGAAGGAACATGTGGAGCTGTAGTCTGAACAGACAAGCTCCCTCCCGGACACAAATTTTCAGCTGCTGTTTTCTCATGTCGGAGAACTTGTCACAAATGACTCTGCTGATAACAGAGGAACGAAGCACCAGAGGGGAAACGGCACTGAGAGCTTTGGAGAAAGAAGTAAACACTACAGATTGATGTGCTTATGTAAAATTTAATGAATAGGGTTTACAACCACTTTAAGGTAAAAAATGTTTTTCAGTTTAAAATCACTAACTTAAAAGTGTTTAAAAAGCCTCATTTGTTTTATTAAAAAAAAAAAAAAAAAAAAAAAAAAAATTGTCCCAAACTTACCTGCTTTGTGCAGTGGTTTTGCATGGGGCAGCCCAGATCCTCCTCGGGTCCCTGGCTGGAGTTCCCGGACCCTCCCTCCTGTTGAGTGCTCCCACAGCAAGCAGCTTGCTATGGGGGCCCCAGAGCCTTGCTGCAGCTCCGTGTATCCATTCAGAGACTGAGCTGCCATTCGGCCCCGCCCCTCTCGTAATTGGCTCACTGAGTTTTTTACAGCAGCTGGTGCCAATGGCGCTGCTTCAGTGTCTCAGCCAATCAGAGAGAGGGAGTCGTGGGTGGCTGAGGCACTCATGGACATCGCTGGCTAGAGAGGGGGCTCAGGTAAGTATTAGGGGGGGGGGGTGAGGGGAGCTGCTGCATGCAAAAGGTTTTTATTTTAGTGCACAGCACCTTTGGGGCTTAATATACTAGGCTTTTTGTTTTTTTGTTTTTTTGATGGAGCTAGAAAGGATTTCTGTCCAGGTGTTTGTTGTCTTTATCTGAATTTATTTTAGTTCCTGTTCTAATGACAATGGTCACTGAGACAGCACAGTGGCTTAGTGGTTAGCACTTCTGCTTTGTAGCACGGGCATCCTTGAGTTGGAACTCCCCCAATAATATGCTGGTTGTTTAATTTGCTCCGATGTAAACTGGCCCTAGCGTGTGTGTGTGTGTGTGTGTGTGTGTGCGTGTGTGTGTTTGTTTTTTTATTTTTTTATTTTTTTTTCCTGCCCTAAAATGACTGTAAACACCTACAGTGAATATAAAAAGTCTACACACCCATTTAAAATGTCAGCCTTCTGTAATGTAAAAAAAATGAGACTAAGGGCTGTTTCAGACGGCCGCTCCGCTGCGGGACTTTTTTTTTTTTTTTTCCACGGAGCGGATGACATTTGTGTCATCTGCTCTGTATGTCCGCATATCATCCCATCCGTTTGCGGATATGCGGACATAATGTGTCTATGGCATTGCGGATGTCAGCGGATGACACCGCTGACATCCGATTTTCCTTCCTTTCCGTTTTTTTACACGGATGAAAAAATAGGGTTCTGTTCCGTTCCAAAAAACGGAACAGAACTGAAAGGAGGAAAATCGGATGTCAGCGGATGGTAGTTCAGAGGCTATCGTTGCTTAAATGCACTAGCCCTGACTGTCCCGGCGGTATTTTTTATTTTTTTTTTTTGCCCAGAACTCCACTATAAGGCTCCGTTCACATATCAGCGTATGATCGCGGGCAGAACCGCCGCGGTTCCGGCCGCGATCCGGAGATTTATTGCAAATCGCGGGACGCCTAGCGTTGCCCGTTGATTTGCAATAGCCCCCCAAACGCCGAGCGATGTTGCCGCGATTTATGCCCGCCGAATCGCGGCAACATCGCGCAAACAAAATCGCGGGACGCAATACGCTCCAAAAAAGTACAAGAGCTTCTTTGGAGCGTATTGCGTCCCGCGATTTTGTTTGCGCGATGTTGCCGCGATTCGGCGGGCGTAAATCGCGGCAACATCGCTCGGCGTTTGGGGGGCTATTGCAAATCAACGGGCAACGCTAGGCGTCCCGCGATTTGCAATAAATCTCCGGATCGCGGGCGGAACCGCGGCGGTTCTGCCCGCGATCATACGCTGACATGTGAACGGAGCCTTATACTTATACGTGTTTGTGTGGGGTGTTTTTTTTTTTTTTTTTTTTTTATTTATTTATTTATTTATTTATTTATTTTTTTGTACCTGTAGGGTTTCAACACATAATTTATTTTGTTTAGCTTTCAAGGAAGCTATAAAGTTATTGGTTTGTGCTTTGGCCAAGATGTGTAATCCGTACCAAGGGTCCTCATTCCTGGTGTCTCCCCTTTTCTGTTGCCTCAATAGAGAAAGGAACAAGTGGGATCCAAATTTGTGTTCCAGTGATAAGCTGCTTTGACAGGTTGGAGTGGCTGTTTTTCACTCTTTAAGAAATCCCCTATAGGCCACTTCTTGTTGGAGTGTAAGCGATGTACGCCAACACCATTGACAGGGACTGGACCATGCATGGCCAAGCTGTGGAGTGCCAAATTCCAACAACTATTGCCTGACACCAGAGAAGAGGAACTGTGGACATTTTTATTACAGGGCTGTGAAATATGAGAAGTTTATGAAGTTTGTTCAGTAACAATGAAGATGAATGAGTTGTTGTCTGACCTTCACATTGTCATTTCTTTCGGCCATTGTGTAATTGCATTCTGTAATCGGTCATAGAAGTCCAGTTTTATGCAGTTTGACCTGTTGAACTGGTTAAACACTTTGTTTACAACATGTTGGCGAACACGAAATGTGCAATTCTATCTGTGCATCTGGTTGTGGCTCAGTGTCTGCACATATCTGTTGGTTCTCTTTTTTGATAAATTTTACTTTTGTATGTACCCTAGAGATCCCTTTAACATGCTACCGGCTGCCATCCCCCTGAGAAAGGCCTAATCAGTCAAAACGCGTTGGGGTGATATGCTATAACTTTTATGAATTTGACATTTTGTATACATGCCCCCATTTTTCGAGGAGTTATTTTTAATTTTATCATATACATTTTTTTTTTTTTTTTTTGAGTGACAACTAAAGGTAACTTTTCTTTCTTAAGCCCCGTACATACGTACAGATCGTCGTCATACAAACGTTCGTCTTTTCTCCCCGGGATGTCGGTGTCTGTTGAAAAGTGCAAAGACAGCACAATAATTTTGTCCGCAGACTTCAGCTGACTTGCAGAAGTGATGTCATGTGATGGTTAACTTTCCCTGGGTTTTTTATTTTCTGAGCATGCCCAGTCTTGCAAATCTGCGGTCTGTCGGCTGATTTCTGTACTGACAGGCGAACAATCGTCCGTTCTGGTGTCCGCAGACAAAAATTTTCATGTTTGCAAGAAAGACTCTTGTCCGCGGATTGTGCGCAGACAGCTGTCGGAGGCACCATACTAACACGCGTACAATCGGCAGATCTTTCGTCCGCCGACCTTTGTATGACGACGATCTGTACGTGTGTGCGGGGCTTTAGGGATCATTCTCATGGGTGCACAGCCCATGGTCTTTACAGCACAATGAGCTGTTTATGCGTCCAGAGCAATGTGGAGCTGCGTGCAGGCATTCATACTAGTCAATGGAGACGCATCGGTTCTGCTTTTGCATTCAAACTTGAGAAAGCCTACTATGTGTTTGCTATGTTCCTATTCACACAGCAAATCTAAAAATCTATATTTTTCCCAAGTTTCTAGTTGCTTTTTTGAAGCAGGTTTATGCACAGGACTCTACAGACAGCTTATATTCAGAATAGCTAGCAGTGTTCAATCAGGGGCAGATGTAAGGAAGGAAAGGCGCATTAAAGTGGTTGTAAACCGCTGGACTTTTTATTTTTTTATTTTTTCTTCTTCTTACCCTGTAAGGTAATGTCATAATCTGCTAGGATGTCAGAGCTGCAGGCACTCCTATCTTCACCTCTCTTGCTTCTGGGTTCGGACTCCGGCTCTGTGAACTGCCAGAGCCATGATGACGTCACTCCGGAGCATGTGTGCACGGGGCTGGCGTTATTAAAGGAACCTCACTGGTGGCTGTTGCTTTAGAGCACATGCGCCACTGATGGCACTGGCTGCAGGTACAGTAAATCTCAAACGGTGCCAGTTTAGGAGAGATTTACACTACCTATAGGTAAGCCTTCCTTTAGGCTTACTCCTAGGTAAAAGTTAGTGATGGAAGTTTACTTCCACTTTAACATACAAGGTACCCCATTACTTGAGATCTTTTAACCACTGTTAGGACAGATGGTGTGTACATTATCAGTTGTAAACTATATGAAGATCTGCCAGCATAGTATAGCATTTCCTGTTGTAGGGTGACAACACTATAGGATTTTCCCTGTTCACCAGAAGGTGGCTGAACAGAGCAGCTGAGGAATAAAGACACAATGAGCATCTGCTACTGGGATGCAGGGAAAGCAAGTAAACCTTTTCACAAAAATCCACGCTGCTCACAGGTGAGCTAACACCAAGGGCATGATCTCCTCAATGCAGGGTGCTCGCCCAGTCACAGCTGTAGCAATTGCGTTCAGATCTTAGCCTACCCAGAATGCAGCACTGCATTTTTTTTTCTCTTTAATTTGTTTGTTTTATAAAAGTCATTGCATATAAACACCAATAATAATATTTCTAGCAGGCTCCGTTCACATCTAGGCGTTTTGGGGCGTTTTTGGGGCGTTTTTCTGCTCTAGGATCAGCTCTCAAAACGCCCAACAAGACAAATCCTATTCATTTCAATGGCCCCTGTTCACATCTGAGCGTTTTGACGCTGTATACAAAACGCCCAACGCTCAAAAAAGTACATGAGCTTCTTTTTGGGCAGATTACAGGCGTTTTCCATTGATCTCTATAAAATCTAAAAATGCCTGCACAAAAATCGCGGTAAAATCGCGGTAAAAAACGCCGCAAAAATCGCGGTAAAATCGCGGTAAAAACGCGCGAAAAACGCTACGCTCAGGTGTGAATGTAGCCTAAAGCCCCGTTCACACTGGGGTGATCCGTCTTCCCCGGGCGACCACACAGGTCGCGGCGCGCTGCTCGCACCGCGACCTCGGAGCGGCCGGCACGGACTTTATAACATTGAAGTCTATGCAGGTTGCTCCGGGTCGCCCCAAAGAAGCTCCGGACCCTTTTTCTAAGTCGGAGCGACTTGTGTCGCTCCTATTAGAACGGGTCCACAGCTTCTGTATGGCAGGCGACCTGTCAGGCGACCAGGTCACCTGACAGGTCGCCCCAGTGTGAACGGGGGCTTAGTGTGTGTGTGTGTGTGTGTGTGGTTTTTATTTTATATATATATATATATATATATATATATATATATATATATATATATATATATATATATATATATATATATATATATATATATATATATAATGTGTGGATAGATATTAAAATTATTTATTTATATATATATTATATATATATATATATATTATATATATATATATATATATATATATATAATTTTTTTTTTTTTTATGTCTATTATTGCAGTTTATTACTGTTTTTAGTATTCTATTACTTTGCATATCTGGAATGGACACAGTACCAAGTAAAATCTTCAAAGCTCAAGTATGAAAAGCTCCTTTTTATTTGGGCACATGACCACACGCTAACAAACTCCCGCTTCCCTTTATCTGTAGAAAGGACTTTTTTAGAATCTCTGGTCTTCAGAGAGCAGGCTGACTTATTTATGGATAAATGGCCATGGTGAATTGACACTTTTGTGCTCCCATTTTTAGACGCTTTGTGCTGGCTGACCTCTGTAGCGACAGTGTTTGTGTTGAGATGTTCTGTGAAAGCCATATGACCATTCACAATCTGTGGTAACAATTTGGAAGTTTCATTGTAAATCGCATTTACACAAGAATTCCTGCTGCACCTGCTCCGACATCTGAGCTGCACATGTGCTGAATAGGTTTCCGTCTTTACATAATGTATAACTAGCAGCTGGACCTGCAGCCAGAAGCTGGAAGATAAAGACTGAATGCATATTCATCTACATATAAACATATGCATGAAAAATAACACTTTAGCTTTATTTGAAGTTTGGCGCTTTCGTAATTTGTCGTGTTTTTTTTTTTTTTTTTTTTTTTTTTTTTATTCTGCAATTCAAGCAGGCCGAAGGGGGTTCAGATGTTCTAACTGCCTTGCCAGCTGCTGTGCAGGGCCAGTTCCATGGGATGTCACTAAGATAGGCATCAGAATGGTAATGTGCTGCATGTAGAATTTATGCTTGCTTCTTGGTCTGATTTGAGAACATATTTCGCTGAAACTGCCCGCCAATAGATCTGTATGATAACACCCTAATAATGATATTGTTCTTTATTATTTAAGCCTTTTCTCTAAGGGTTCTCTAGAAAAAATATATTCTAAATGGTCATTATCTTTTGCTGAAGCTTGGTTTTACCATCAATGTCTGGTTTAGCAATCAGTCCATGACATCATATAAGCCAGATACAGATTAAAATCTCCCTGTCCATGTAAACTACAAATTCCCTTGGCATATGAAGGTGAAAGATGGACCCTTGTATTCATGAGTAGGTTGTCTAAAAAGGAAGCTGGTTGTATTTTATTAGTGTATGTAGGTATTAATAATAATAATATTATTATAAATAAATAAAAAAAAGTGTGTGTGTGTATATATATATATATATATATATATATTTTTTTTTTTTTTTTCCCCAGGTAAGAGGGTTAAATTGTCTAACAAATTAGTTCTATTTTTTGTATAATCTATATATATATATATATATATATATATATATATATATATATATATATATATATATAATATATTTTTTTTTTTTAATTAGTAATGTTCTTTACCATCACCGCACAATGTTTTACCTATAGTCTGGTTAGTAAATTGTTTGTTTTTTCTTTTCTTCCTCTCAGTAAAATGGTGAGACCAACATCTAAGGTTTGGAAACCTTTCCACCGTGCAGTTTCTGCTTAGAGGAGCAAAGCTGCTAATTTAAAAATATTGTGAGAATAAATATTCTTTTCCAAATGCTACAAGGATGACTACACACATCCTTGCATGCCAGAGGTGAAAAAATACTTTATGGAATGAAATGAGGACCAGAATATGTGTGAGTAGCTTTTCCCTCCGGTGTTCTCATGCCAGAAACAGAAAGCTGTTTCTGGATCATCCCAAAGTGTTTCTTCACCAGCAGCATCTTCAAGTAAGGAAGTGCCTCCCAAAAATATGCAATCCCTTCATTTGTAGATAAAATAACACCTGAAAATCAGGAGTACATTGATCAAGCTCTTGCGAGAGCAATATATGCTTCTGGATCAGCATTGTCAATAACTGAAAATGCATATTAGCAGGAAACTTTTACATTATTATGAGGGAAGGGGGGGGGGGGTACTGGTTCTCATGTATAGCTGAAATGTTCTTAACGTTTACAGTCCTTGTTTTTCTATTTGTAATACAAAAAGGTGAGTTTAGTTTATTTACTGACTAAGCTGTACTTTAGGCGCCGGTTCACATTACCGCGACGCTGCTTTGGGTGGCGACCTCCGAGGTCGCGGTGCGAGCAGCGCGCCGCGACCTCGGAGCGGCCGCCACGGACTTCATAACATTGAAGTCTATGGCGGTCGCCTCCTGGTCGCCCCAAAGAAGCTCCGGACCCTTTTTCTAGGTCGGAGCGACTTGTGTCGCTCCTATTAGAACGGGTCCGCAGCTTCCCTATGGGAGGCGACCTGTGAGGCGACCAGGTCGCCTCACAGGTCGCCCTAGTGTGAACCGAGCCTTATTTCAAGCAGAATACTTTTTAAATACACTGTATTTTGCCTTCCCAGTGTAACAAATTCACTTTCAATCTGTAGGTGTCGGTTCATACTATGGCCATCTGACTTCGGGGGCGACCTGTGAAGTCGCGTGCACCGCGACTTCGGCGTGACTTGCACGGACTTCACATAATTAAAGTCAATGCAAGTCGCTCCGATGTCGCCCCTAAGTAGTACAGGAACCATTTTCGAAGTCGGAGTGACTTGAGTCGCTCCTATTAGAACGGTTCCCGTAGCACAGAATGGACCGCGACTTGTCAGGCTGACAGGTTGCCTGACAAGTCGCGGTAGTGTGAACCGGGACTAAAACTTCTTTTTTTTTTTTTTTTTTTTTTCTCCGTGGCTCCAGAATGTACGGGAATTTTACCCCTCTAGAGGGGTTTTAACCCTCCCTTACTCAATCCAAAATGGGGGGGTGGGGATGAAGAAGAAGAATGTTGCCTATAGTTCTGCTTTAAATGCCGTTTTGGCTCTTTTCTCCTGTCCACATACAAACATTTCTAATACATTTGATAATTTAAAATAAGAAAAAAATGTGAACAGTTTCTTCATTATGATGATATTGCATCATGAAGTGTTAATTGAAGTTAATGTAATCCTGACACATCTATGTAATTGCTCTAAACTTCATTTATGGTAATGAAGAGTTTAATCTCGAACACTGAGCACTTAATAGATGGCTAAATAAGGAGTAGAATTGTCTTAACAAGTGATCACTTCCTTTCACGTGTTTCTAGAGCTGATTATCCTTTAAATAATTCTGGCTAGCTCTACACTGATAATTCGGCCACTTAACATAATTTCTGCATGACGCAAAAGAATTTCAGCTCCACTGCACGTATGTGTATAGCCAAATTGGTGAAACCCTTTCTGATTTTGCTTCTGTTGGCTCCATTCTCACTAGCGCGACTCCAAAGTTGTCCGATTTCCATTGCGACTTTGGAGCACAACTTTACTCTCTGGATCAAAGTCGCATCAACGCAGTGCAGGCACGTTTTCAAAGTCGCTGCAACTTGAAGTCCCTCTGATTTGCACCGGTGCCATGGAAAAGAATGGGCTGCAACTTGTCATGCGACTTTGATGTCCAAAGTTGCATGACAAGTCTCACAAGTGTGACTTGTTAACTTTCTACATTAGGTCTGTTTGTAATCAGGTGCCTGCTGGTGTTGGCAGTTCCCCCGTTTTTTATGATTTCCGGTATAGTTGATCATTCATTTTTTTTTAAACGGTGTTATATAAAAAAGAAGGAACTTGTTTTTCAAGGCTGGGATATACGATCAGCTGCTTTACCTAGTATAACAAAAACAGGTGCCACTAAGCAACTAACCTGGCAATTAGCTGGAAGGGCTTTATGAATATGAGCAAACCTGAACAAGAACACAAACCTTTCTAGCAACCAATATTTGTCTGCGATTTCAGTTTAGGATATGAAATTGTATATAAAACTATGAAAAGAACTTTGTAGCGCTGTACCTGGTTCTTCATACAGATCAGGATTGCTGTCTTGGTATGTCTTCTAGTTCTGTGTATTCCATCTACCAGTATAAAAAATATACACATGGAACATTTCTGTAAAAGTAATTGAGATGATGTGGGTTTTTATTTTTTTCTGCTTTTACATTTTCCAAATCTGTACAGTATAAATCTGTTGCTATTTACCTGCTTTTTATTTTTAGATGTTCTGTTTGTTAAAAAATAAAATAATCCAAAGTCTGTATCAGGACTCTGCTCCTGATAGACGCCATTACACCCAGTGCTTTTACATCCATCAACAGCCCCTTCCCTAATCATTGAGGAAGCCTGCATACCAGTGGAGAACAAAGTAATTACCCTTCTGTTGCAACTAGAAATGGAAATTCCTTGAACAAGTAAACTTCCTATTATATTCCTATTGTATCTTATTTACAGGGGTGTTTTTTTTTTTTTTTTGTTTTTTTTTTTTTTTTAACTTGTCTTCCAGCGTAAAAAAGCAGATGCTTCTTCTGGTAATATTTGTGGGGTATTATAGTACATAATTTTGTTTTTCAAGCTGAATGCCATGAAAAAAAAAAAAAAAAAAACTATTTATTTGGACATTTTTTGCCCAAAAAAAAAATCCTAATTGTTTTGTCATCCTGGACACTATTGTAAGTGTCAAACTTCCAGTGCTGAAAAAGACCATTTCAGCTCCAGTACAGAGAATGATGGAGAGTCACTTGCTCTCCACTAAAAGTCTTGTAATCTTTTCATAGACGTTTGTGACTTGACAAGGGGCGAGCAGAGGCAGATAACCCTGACTGTTCTGGTCTTAGGACAATGGATGGTAGTGGGTCACTCAATCCCCACCTTTTTTATCCCCTTGTTCATTCAAAAATTTTTCTATACAAGGCGATCTGTAATTGGAAGAGGAGGCGGGCAGATGAACATCCCCCATCATCCCTTATCCATTCACAGAACGCTTTGTATCTCGTGAAAAGAAAACCAGGTGATTTGTAGTGAGAAGATCGTGGATTGTGTGGGTGTGTTTGGCTGAGAGATCAGGGCTGTGTGTCTTGATGCCTGAGCTTTGACGCTTATAGCCGTGTCTGGGGAAAAATGTAACTGATCGTGGTCCACAGTGATTGCTGCGCATAAGATTTATTGGAAGAATTCCATAAAGTACAATTCAGAAGTTTTTCACATGAGTTTCGGGCTGGTTTGATAACGCCCTACTTCAGATGTATTTCTATCATACCAGCCTGAAACTGTCATGTGAAATACTTCTAAATTGTGCTTTATGGAATTTTTTTCCAATAAATCTTATGTGCAGCAATCCCTGTGGACTTTTTCTATGTATGGCTGGTGGGAAAGCCAGCATAGTTTGCCACATCTGTGTGTGTGCATATATATATATATATATATATATATATATATATTCTCTATCTCTCAATTTTCTTTTATTGATATTCATATAATTCTTTTTTTTTTTTTTTTTTTACTGTGTTTATATTTTCTTATTACTTTTTCCTAATAATATTATCATTCCTATAGTGGACTTTAACCACTTGCTGACTGCCGTCAGTATATTTACTGCGGCAGTCAGTCCCTCACGGGCAAAGCAACGTAGTACTACGTCGCTAGCCTGTATGGCTCTAGGGGCTGAGCGCGCGCCGCCAGAGGCGCGCTCCCGCCCCCCCCCCCCACCCCGCGCGTGTGCCCGGCGGACCCGATTGTCCGTTACAGCGGGAGGCTAATGTAAACACAGCCGCCTGTCCTTCTCCCCTGTGTAAGAATTGAGATCACACGGTTCTACGTAGAACCGTTGATCTCTGTTCTTACACCACAAGCCACAGCCAATCACAGTTAGAAGCACGCCCCTAGGCACACACTTAACCCCTCCTTCTCAAATAAAGTTAACTCATTCCCTGCCAGTGTCATTTTTACAGTAACAGTGAATATGTATAGCACTGATTACTGCAGTAATGTCACTGGTACCCCCAAAAGTGTCAAAAATGTCAGTCAGGGGTCCGATCTGTCCGCAATGTTGCAGTCCCGCAAAAAAAATCGCAGATCGCCACCATTACTCGTTAAAAAAAAAAAAAAGACAAATCTTAGTAAACGCAATAAATTTTGCGCAAACCAATCAAAATATGCTTTTTTGCGATTTTTTTTTTTTTTTTTTTTTGGAATTTCAAAATAAAAAAAAAAATGTGAAAAATATTATTTTTGCAAAATTGACGCTGTTTTTTTGTTTATAGCGCATGATCAAATACCACCAAAAGAAAGCTCTGTTTGTGGGGAAAAAAAGGACGTCAAATTCGTTAGGTACAGCGCCGCACGACCGCGCAATTGTCCGTTAGTCATGCAGTGCCGAATCGCAAAATGGGCCCTGGTCAGGAAGGGGGTAAAATCTTCCAGGGCTTAAGTGGTTAAACCACTATGTGTGTGTGATTTTATTACAATTTTTTTTTTTTTGGTCACCAGTTCTTATGATAAGTCGTCCTGTGTTATTTTTGCTGAGCAAGCCAAGCTATTTTTAAGACTGGGAAAAAGTATTAATAGCGGATGTTTCTGAGCACAGCAGCAGAAATTTTTAGTTCTTGATATTGTTTCGCTTGTTTGTTGCAGGCTTGTATATAAACCTAAACAATGATTCATAGAATGACACTGAACTACCCAAACTTCAATTAGACACTGCATGGCCTACTACGGGAGCCTGCCCTCTCACTATATGGATTCCTCTGTTTTTCGCTTTATACAATGTCTGATTGTGATGTATGTGTTCTGTTTTTGTTTCTTTCAAACTCAATAAAAATATATTAAACAAAAAAAAAATTTAAATTAGAAACCAGCAGCACAAGCAGGTTATTATTTAGTCTACAAGCTAAATATATATTTGAAAATTGATCAGTAAATTGTAATAAGTCGTAGATTGCACAAAACCAGGCACAATGAACTGTAACTTTGCCTTTAATTCAAACTTTAAGCCAAACTCGGCAAAATGTAAATTCTCCAGCAGTGCCTCATTTCCATGTGAGCTCTTCACAAATGTGGGTATCTCTTTTTTATGTTGCTGTAAATGGGATTGTTCACTATTTTTTGTTTTAACCTCTTATAGTGATTCCTCCCCTATTTCAGGTGCTTTTTTTTTTTTTTTTTTAGGGGTGAACTCAGATTTTGTTAATGATGGACTATTAACCTAATTCTGATCAATTACATGAGGTCTGTTCTAGGTACCATGCTTTGTTAAGCCCCGTACACACGTACCGATGGTCGGCTTACAAATGTTCCTCTTTTCTCCCCGGGATGTCGGTGTCTGCTGAAAAGTGCAAAGACAGCACAAGGACAGCACAAGAATTTTGTCCGCCGACTGCAGAAGTGATGTCATGTAATGGTTAACTTTCCCTGTGTTTTCTATTTTCTGAGCATGCCCAGTCTTGCAAATCTGCGGTCTGTCGGCCGAATTGTGTACTGACAGGCGAACAATCGTCCGTTCTGGTGTCGGCATACAAATATTTTCATGTTTGCACGAAAGACTTTTGTCCGCGGATTGTGCGCAGACATCTGTCGGAGGCACCATACTAACACGCGTACAATCGGCAGATCCTTCGTCCACCGACGTTTGTATGCCGACGATCGGTACGTGTGTACGGGCCTTTAGGGTTCAGAATCTGATCTGAACCTGCGACCTCTGTGGTGTCTGGGTGTGGCTCTTCTCGCTGGACAGCTCCCTGTCTGATACCTTGGACAATCTTGCCTTGTACCTGCTGGTTTCTGCTGAACCTTTAAACTTTTTTCTCCTCCCATGAACTTTCTGATTTTAGCCATGTCTCTGCACTTCCTGTTTGTCAGATTATTGTGCTCTCTCCAGCCAATATCTTGCTCCTTTCACTCCAGCTACCATCCGTATCTTCACTACCACTTATCAATATTTAGCTTGTTCCTCAACTATGAATCTGCTTGATTCCAACCGTCAAGCACTTGTTACTGACCTTTTTTGGCTTGCTTACTATCTACACTTCTGGTTGATCTCTACCTGCTACATCGGCTACTGCTTGCTCACCTCCTGGTGGGTCAATCCTAAGGACAGCAACCTGGCAATGGCACGCAGCAAAACCTAGCCCCACCATCATGGGTTCTAGTGAATACTGGCTAGTGCGTAGACTCCCGCATCTTGGGTGAGCCTGCATCATCCACCAGGGTGACCTGCTTGTATACTTATCCTGCTGGTCGTTGGAAGCCTCTCTGCTTCAGCTACTGGTTTCTGAGCCTGACTCCTCACCATGACACAAAGGGGTCGATTTTACTAAAACGGGAGAGTGCAAAATCTGTTCAAGCTGTGCATGGTAGCCGATCGCTTTGACAAACAAACCTGGAAGCTAATTGGTTTCTATGCAGGGCTACACTACATTTCGTACTTTCCAGTTTTAGTAAATCAACCCCAAAGTGTTACTTGTACACATGATACTTAATATTTGAATTTATCAAAATAATTAACCTGCGCTAGGCATATACAGCTAACAACAATATAAAAATGTGCAGCTGCTGGTTCACCAAGTAAAAAAACTCTCTCTAGATAGATAGATAGATAGATAGATAGATAGATAGATAGATAGATATATAGAATAGTAACAGCGCCTACCCTCAGTCATATAAGGATATACTGACAAGAACAATCATATAATAAACATTATTGATGTCCGTGATATTTTTTTTTTTTTTTTTTTTGCACATGAACACTTTAATAAAGTGCTCAAAATATCTCAAAGTTACTGATCAAAGTGCTCCAAAGGATCCAAAAAATGTGCGAAGGTGCTTCAAGACCGATTTATGCGGTACGGACGGCCTCACCAGAAATAATGGACCCTCAGCTATTTCAGTCTGGGGGGTCAATAAGGCTTATAGCTGGTGAGATGGAAGCTGGATACCGCCACACCACCGCTGTACACCGGCTTGTTACAGAATCTTTAGGGACTCAAATAAAATAAACCGGTACCATAGTGAAGGCCATTTTATAAAGGTTTAGAGCGCAAATAAGATTGACTTATAAGTAATCTTTTATCTACTTCTTGTATCCTATATTGCGGCTCTTCCGGGAACGCTGTCTAGCGTGCGTTCCACAGAGGACTTCCTGCACTTTTAGCACTTTGATCAGTAACTTGAGATTTTTTTGGAACACTTGAGCACTTTGATGTCAATGAATTTTTTTGCACATGAACACTTTATTTTTATATAATTGTTCTTGTCAGTATATATTTATGACTGTGAGGGCAAGGGCAAGCGCTGTTACTATCACTTATATATAATCTATATTTTGATATATTTGTTTCCTTATGAGATTCATTTCACTTTTTTGAACATCATTTGCATCCTTGAAAAAGTGGACTTTGTCTCAGGAAATGTGTTGGCTGAAAATAAATTTCTGCAAAATAATCTGTGGGTTAGGGCAGGTAATTATGTGATTATCGTGCTTATGAGCATTTCTGAAGGTTTAATATTCTGTGTGTGTATACTCGCTGGCCACTTTATTAGGTACACCTGTTCAATTGCTAGGTAATTGTTAATCAGCCAGTCACGTGGACGTGGTAAAGACGACTTGCTGAAGTTTAAAACCAAGCATCAGAATGGGGAAGAAAAGGGATTTAAGTGACTTTAAATGTGGCATGCTTGTTGGTGCCGGATGGGCTGGTCTGAGTATTTCAAAAACTGCTGATCTACAGGGATTTTCATGCACAACCAACTAGGGTTTATAGAGCATGGACCGAAAAAGAGAAAATATCCAGTGAGCTGCAGTTGTTTGGAGGAAAATGCCTTGTTGCTGTCAGAGGAGAATGGGCAGACTGGTTTGAGATGATACAAAGAAATTCAAATATTAGCAAAATATGGACTTTGATGGCACAACACAATTAGTTAAAAATATCCTTTTATTTTTTATATTTGTTATTAAAAAGTATAAATATCACATTAATAAAAAATGTATATCCCTAAGCCCCCGTTCACACTGGGGCGACCTGGTCGCCTGACAGGTCGCCCGCCATACAGAAGCTATGGACCCATTCTAATAGGAGCGACACAAGTCGCTCCGACTTAGAAAAAGGGTCCGGAGCTTCTTTGGGGCGACCCGGAGCGACCTGCGTAGACTTCAATGTTATGAAGTCCGTGCCGGCCACTCCGAGGTCGCGGGGCGAGCAGCGCGCCGCGACCTGTGAGGTCGCCCGGCGAAGTAGCGTCGCCCCAGTGTGAACGGGGGCTCACTGTATTTGATATTATACAAATTAGCCTCTCAGACACCTAGATGTACAGACAACCCTGTACACCACCTTACTCTCTAGTTTTTGGAACACAATCTACAAATACCACACCCTTAGGCCCCCACTTATTGGCGGGATCTAGTATAGGCAAAAAAAAGATGTCCAACAGCGGCAAGGTGGGTTCAATTGTTCACACTGGTTCCTCTACATGTTTCGCTAACGCGCTTCTTCAGGACTGTGTCACTTGTACTAAGCATAATCACAAATTTTTAATTTCTACAATGATAGAATATGATAGATCCGATGGGCAGGCGGCAAGCCAAGTTTGTCCCAATGGCATGGAGGTGGGGGTACATCATCAGATTGATACCAAGATCAATGGATGTGATGTAATCCTCCTATAGGTAAGTCGTTTTGTCAATGTAGTACTCACTGCACAAGTAAACCTTGTTGGGTTCAAACCGCACCTATAGATACAGGTAGGTATCTCCTAGGAGTTGTAACCACACTATACGGTGTTTGAGATCTGTCTGCAATCTCTCCTCCAGAAATGTGCCAAATTTCCTTCTCTAACGGGAAGTCTAGTACTAGGGCAGTGTGTGCCCCCGCTCCTACTGATACAAAGAAAGGCAAAAGTAACTCAAATAACCACTCGTTACAACCAAGGTATGCAGAATACCATCTCTGAACTCAAAACACATCAAACCTTGAAGCAGATGGGCTACAGCAGCAGAAGACCACACTGGGTGTCTGGGTGACGCTCTGGTCAGCTAAGAACAGGAGACTGAGGCTACAATCCGCACAGGCTCTCCAAAATTGCACAATAGAAGATTGGAAAAACGATGCCTTGCCTGATGAGTCTCGATTTCAGCTGCAACATTCAGATGGAAGGGTCAGAATTAAGTAAACCAACATGAAAGCAAGGATCCATCCTGCCTGGTATCTACGGTTCAGGCTGGTAATGGTGTGGGGGATATTTTCTCGGCACACTTGGTACCGAGTAGTGAGTATTTTTGCTGACTATGCCCATGCCTTTATGACTACAGTGTACCCATCTTCTGATGGCTCCTTCCAGCAGGATAACGCACCATGTCACAAAGCTCCAATCATCTCACCACTGTTTTCGTGAATATGACAATTGGGTCACTGTACTCCAATGGCATTCATATTCATCAGATCTCAATCCAATAGAGCGCCTTTGGGATGTGGTGGAATGGGAGATTCGCATTATGGATGTGCCACTGACAAATCTGCAGCAAGTGTGTAATGCTATCATGTCAATATGGACCAAAATCTCTAAGAAATGTTTCCAACACTTTGTTGGATCTATTCCACAAAGAATTAAGGCAATTCTGAAGGCGAAAGGGAGTCCAACCCGATACTAGTAAGGTGGACTTAATGTGTGTGTGTGTGTGTTAAAAAAAAAAATTAAATAAATTAAAAAGTGTGTGTATGTGTATGTATATATGTATGTATATATAATATATAAATTTCATGTTCTGGTCATCCTTCTTTCCAATGTTTCTATTGTGTTTTTTATATATTCACTTTACAGAGATTATAGATTTGCTGAGCGATCAATTTCCTCTGAATTCCCCCTGATTTTATATTGTGTTTTTGCTTTTTTTTGGTCTTCTCTAATAAGGCCATTTCCAGCTACTTTCAGCATCCAAAACTTCTTTTTTTTTTTTTTTTTTTTTTTGTCTATGAAGACAACATTGAATCATGACACTTTTTTGCTTGTAGACCAGTTTTTAAACTTCTACATCTGTTCTCGATTTGTAAACGGAATAAATGCTGCTAAAACAATGCATACAACGTGTATTTTAGATTCAAATGTTTATTGTCCTCTTGGGTAACCTTGACCTAGCTGAGCAGGTTTAATGGCATGTACATATGGCTCTAGCAATGTGTTTTTGGGTCTTTTTGTGCTTTTATACTTAGTTCTCTTTTAAAACTGTAAAAAAGTGAAAAAATGCATTGTATGTGTGTGTGTGTGTGTGTGTATGTGTGTATATATATATATATATATATATATATATATATATATATATAAATTTTTTTTTTTTTTTTATAGTGTATATAATTTTTTTTTTTTCCATATCTCTGTACCCTAGGCCCCTATAATGCAACTATATTATGATCGCATTGCAAGGCTAGCTTCAGTGACCTCATGTATGCATAATTGGCTTCCACCCGGTTATCTGGAACTGTTAGGTGTTAAAATATGAACTTTTGGTACAAAAGGAAGAGATTGGCACAAAGATATGTATGCTAGGGTTGTGCCAATACTAGCCATTTGCCCAGGTATCGGTACTCGTGAAAATGTACCGATACCCCAAACTGATACCTTCTGGCTCGAGTCTTACAGCTGTCGGCGGGATTTCCCTGCTAACAGCTGAAATTTAAAGAAAAGAATGGCAGCAAGTATTGGTTATGGAGCAGAGCCGCCGCATCCTTGACAACCAATGACATTTCAGCTATCAACAGGGGGGCGTGTCTGGCCAGCAAGGAAGAGGCGGCTTAGCTCAGCGCTCTGCTTTCCTGAGGTGCTCAGCAGCGAGCACAGCAACTTTAAAGGAGCGGATTCTGACATCTAAGCTGCCTCCTGGGATCCTCTTTTACCCCCACCACACAAAGTTTAGCCAAATCTAGGCAGAGGAGGGACGTGGACACACAATCAGCTATGCAACTTCAGGCTGACACTGGAGGAGACCTGCAGAGAACACAGCACAGCCTACATATTGATGATTTCCCTGCTTCTGAAAACTCTCTATCAGAGCACACCATGAAAAGCGTGCTGTTTCTCCCTAAGCAGTCACCCCAACCCCCTAAGACAACCCTCCTAAGGCACACGGCAGTCATGTGGACCAAGCACTGTTACTGAATGACAATTTTCAGTGGAGTGAATGCATCTCCACTACGAGGCAGGTATGTGGCTGGAAAGTTGCGGCATCACCTTTTTTTACTTGAATGTTGAATGGAGTAGTTTGACAGAAGTTGCCACCTGTCAACTCAAAAGTATCACAACACTTTTCTGCCAACATAAACCATCATGACCGAGGCATGTGTACACCCCTTCTGGCGCTATGTTCTCTTTTAGGTGGGCAGTAAACACATGTATCAGACACTTAATTTTAACACCCCCTTGCCACCCTTGTGAAATAGACCTATCAGAAGTTGCAAGCATAGCATTGGTGTGCAGTGGGGGCCAACCACCCTGAAAACATACAATAGAGTAGGCTTCCTCACCTAAGGTTCCATGAGAAGTTCCCAGAGGTTTTTCCATTATTTGCTTGTCAATTGCAAGCAGATGGCTAGGTGGGGGCACAATCTACCAATCAACACTCTTATTTAATGTTCCTCCCTTGCATGCAGAGCGGCACAGGGAAGCAACATGGGTGTTCCCCCGGTGGCCCTTCCTTCCCTGTTTTTCATCCCAGGGGCTTCTGTGTTAAATCACTTGGGATGGAGGAGAGAGGAGGGCTGATGGGGATCAGTACACCAGAACAGGACTATCACAGCAGCTTCCCTGTGCTGCTCTACGTGTGAAGGAAACCACTCTGCTACCCAAATGTGCCCTGATGATGAGGTGTGTGCGTGTGTGTTTTTTTTGTTTTTTTGTTTATTTATTGCGGTTTCTAAAAACAATTGTTATATTAATAGCTTGTTGATCACACCACAAGCCATAGATCTGAAAAAAAGGTTTTGCCAAGATCTCAAACTTTTTTCCAAGGGTTCCTAGAAGGTAAAACGGTTAAATGCTGCAATAGAGATTATAGTTCAGGTCAGTTATAGGAATGCAACACTTGTGACCATAAGGACCCGTGTTGACAGGCTTTTGACTTGTATCGATGAGTAATCGCAGGTTGCTTTCAGGTGCGTTCTGCTTGCAATTTGACATTAATTTTAGAAGCTTCTGAGATCCCTCACAGCTCAACCTGCTCAGATGGTTTTTCATTCCTACTGACTTGTATGGGGAGAGAAGTAGTTCTCATGCGAACAAGTCTGTCAGCACAGCTTTCATCCACAGCATAATTCAAATGAGAATTGGAAGAAGAAGAAAAAAATGCAAAGTAGAAGAACAGTATGGATCACTCATGAACGCATCGTATGTCAGTCCTGGAAAGTATGTGAGCACCCCCACCCTTTGATTAGTTTGTTACATTGAGTTGCTTGGTATAAATTGCCATGGATAACTTTTAGAAGTAAAATTCAGACTGTTCTTTTGCAGTGTTCATCAGACAGTAGCATCTGCCATAGCTCTGACCTCTGCCAGAATCAAGAATACTTGGGTAGCACAGACCACATGGTTCACATTAGCTGAGCCATATTTTTTTATTTTTTTTTTTTTCCCTCATTTTACTGTTGGCCAAGGTAAATACATGGAAAATATGTTAGCTACGTGGTTACAGCATGAGAAGCCCAAAAAACGCGCCTGCAAACTTGTGCAGAACTGCTTTTCAAGGCACCATTTCTCCATTGCCATTTCTGCAGTTCAGAGACTAGAAGCACTTACAAATGTGTGTGTGTGTGTGTGTGTGTGTGTGTATATATGTATATATATATATATATATATATATATATATATATATATATATATATATATATATATATATATATATATATATATATAATATATATATATATATATATAATATTTTTGGTAAATCATTTTAAAAATGGTTCGTGATTACAAATTAGAAGCAGTGCAGTATTATATGAAGGGGTTATCCATCATTACAGTATCTAGAACCCAAACCTTTATATTGCAGCCGCTAGTGTGCGCTATGAAGAAAGCTGTGCCGATCCCTGCGTCTTATTTCCTGTGAAATGTTGCAAAGTGACACTTCACTTTTTTTTTTTCTTCATTTTTATCTTTGCTCGTTGCAGCTGGTCGCAATGCGGTGTACTGCAGCACAATCAAACTCCTATGACTCGAGGCAGTGCAGCACAATGATTCTGACCAATGCAAGGTCCATAGCCCTATATTAAACACTTTAACGCCAAGGAACAATCTACCAATGGAGCGTGGTGGAGCAGAGGATCAGGGAAAATAAAGTGCAAAAGCTCACTCCTAGAATTAACAAGTAGTTAACCCTTGCAGTGAAGTCCCACTGCAGTGGATCATTTTTAAATGGTAATGCCACTTTCGTGGGGAAAAAAAAATAGCAAATAAAAAAATATTTAATATAGCGTATACAATTGTGACACAAGTCATATTGTGATTTAATGTTATTAAAAGTTATCTTTCCTTTTCAGTCTGCAGCTCTGTAAATTTCTGTAAAGTGCAATTCTATATGGCTACATGAAAGTGTTCCGTGTATGCCCCCTAGAAACATCACCTCCTGCTTGTTTGATTTATTGGATTATTATATATAATATAAATTTTATTCATTTATTTATTTATTTTTTATCCCAAACCCCCCCCCCCAGAAGTCTCCACTAAGATACAAGTCAGATATCCGGACTCCCCTGCAACAAGAAATGTCATTTTTGGTGAGATACTCTGAATAGGAAATCGTGTCTAAGCCCCCGTTCACATCGGGCTGATTTGACATGTCCAATCGCTTGCCAAATCAGAGCCTATTGCCTGGAACGGCACCATCTGAATTGGTGCGACACAGACTTTGCGGCACTTTGTGCTACTTCCTGCGACTTCGGGGCGATTTTTTTTAATTGACATCTGTGCAGGAACCCGCACAGATGTCTGTCAAATCGCCCCCGAACTCACACTGAAATGTGGGTTTGAAATCGTGCTAATTCAGCTAAACTCGCACTATTTTCAAACCCGCCCTCAGGGTGAACGAGGGCTAAAGGGATGCAGACCCTGCAATTTTCCTCATTAGGGCCCTACAGGTGCAGCAGCTGATTATTTTGAAATCATTTTCATTAGATTCACAGACCACATGGAACACAGGGATTTCTTCTGAATAAGAAAGGTAGGAATCTGAAAAGTTTGTTAAAATCCTTATAATGTACATAGATCACCCAGAATGGAATGTGTTTTTTTTTTTTTTTTTTTTCCCAACAAAAGTGGAGTTTCTCTTTACATTTTGCGGAGTTGGGCTTTAAATGTGGTGGTTGCATTCGTTGTGAGTTGTGTTTTTTCTTCTTTTTCACCTTGAAGTGGTGGATGCATGCAGATTTATATGGACCTGACTACCAAATTGAAAAATGAGTCAGTTTTTTATAGCAGGTTGAAATGCTCATTGCAGGTGAATACAAAATAATTTTGTATCACCAGGGGAAGATAAAGAAAAGCTTGGGGGGGTTTACTGTATTACCACTTTAAATCCTCGATATGCTTGTTGCTCACTGGAGCGCTGATCTGTGCAGGGGGTGAGTGGCTGGCTCAGGCTTAGCGGCAGAGCCAGGCACCCATCAGGCATCAGGATGGATCTTGACAATATTGTCAGGTTTCCTGCAGAGCCGGACCAGCATTGTGAAGTTCCTCACAATCTGGGACACGAGTGCAGAACAAAGTACACTCCTGTGATCCCCAGGAGAAGTATGGCCAAAAAAGGTTTGGTTCTACTTCTCCTTTTTAACGTGCAAAGAAAAGACACAATGAAAATGTGAATAGTCAGTCATTTAAAGGACTGATTGTTTGTTTCAGAACATTTGATGAAAATCTAAGCACTGTGTTCTTAAAATATGAATTACTGTATCAACATCTAATGTCAATAATGGTAATCCTCTTGTCACATGCCGGCCAACGCATGAAAAATCGCACAGGCGTGAACAGGGAGCCTGTTATTCTTCTCACTAATACCTATAATGTAGTTCTGATCCGCTCCTGAGCAAAACCAGCCTGTCCACCTTATTATGTGAAGAGGAAGTCTGCCTAAATGCTGTTGTGCTGTCAACTTTAATGGATTAACACCTGCTTACTCTGGCTTACTGCATTTCATCTTTATCTTATCTTTCTCACACGTGCAAACTCTCACACATTACACTGTTTTGTACACTCTTGCTTTTGCACTCTACATTTCTCTGTCCATGTCTCTTGTGCTGTGTCTGGTGGTTGCTCTCTCTTATGCTCTGGTGCTTTCTCTTGCTCTCTGCGTTTTCTGCCTTGCGCTCTTTCTGGCACATTTTTCTGTCGCTCTGTCTTTGTCTCTCGCGCGCGCGCTCTCTCTCTCTCTCTCTCTTGCTGTCTCTCTCGCACTGGCACTCTTTTGCTCTCTCTCTCTCTCTCTCTCTGGCTCTCTGTGTCTCGCTCTCTGGCTCTCTCTCTCTCGCGCTCTCTCTCTCTTGCGCTCTCTCTCTCTCGCGCTCTCTCTCTCGCGCTCTCTCTCTCTCTCTCTCATTATCGCTCTCTCTCGCTCTCTCTCTTTGGCTCTCTGGCTCTCTCTCGCTCTCTCTCTTTGGCTCTCTGGCTCTCTCTCGCTCTCTCTCTTTGGCTCTCTGGCTCTCTCTGGCTCTCTCTCGCTCTCTCTCTTTGGCTCTCTGGCTCTCTCTCTTTGGCTCTCTGGCTCTCTCTCTCTGGCTCTCTCTCTCTCTGGCTCTCTCTCTCTCTGGCTCTCTCTCTTTGGCTCTCTCTCTCTCTCTCTCTCTCTCTCTCTCTCTCTCTCTCTCTGGCTCTCGGTCTCTCTCTCTCTCTCTCTCTCTCTCTCTCTCCTGGCTCTCGCTCTCTCTCTCTCTCTCTCTGGCTCTCTGGCTCTCTCTCGCTCTCTCTCTCTTTGGCTCTCTCTGGCTCTCTCGCTCTCTCTCGCTCTCTCTCTCTTTGGCTCTCTCTGGCTCTCTCTCTCTCTCTCTCTCTCTCTCTCTCTCTCTCTCTCTCTCTCTCTCTCTCTCTCTCTCTCTCTCTCTCTCTCTCTCTCTCTCTTTGGCTCTCTGTCTGTCTGTCTCGCTCACGCACGCTCTCTCTCTCGCTCTCTCTCTCGCTCTCTCTCTCTCGCGTTGTCTCTCTCTCTCTCTCTCTCTCTCTCTCTCTCTCTCTCTCTCTCTTTCTCTCTTTCTCTCTTTCTACGCTTTCTTGTCTTCTCTCTTTCTCTCTTTCTACGCTTTCTTGTCTTCTCTCTTTCTCTCTTTCTACGCTTTCTTGTCTTCTCTCACTATATCACTCTTTCCCCTGCTTGCAAGCAGTTTTTTTTTTTTTTCCTTTTGGACAAATGGTGTCAAACATTTGATTTGATTGTTCTCATTTGGTATTTTTTTTTCATCTCTGGTACTTAGGACTTTACATTTTTACATGTTTTACCCTCTGCCTGTATCGTTCCTCTGATCAGACATTGGCCTGGCAGTCACGCACAGTTCCTTAATTGCACAGACCGTTGCATTGGCTTTTTACGGCCTGTGCTGGTGGGTTTAGTCTGACTGCTGCTTTTCCTGTTTGGGAATTGGAGAGGGTACAAGTGGCTGGGAATGTACTGTATTTATTTCAAAGAAACCTGGGTGGAGCGATTTTCAGGCAGAAACGATGAGGAGCTGACAGAGTATACGGCGTTTACTGCCAGACTCTGGGGATTCCTCTGAGCAGACCTGATCTCTGTACTTTATCTTCCAGTCTGATGTATCAGTGGTGGGAAGATGAGAAATCTCTGAGATCCAGAAACCAGAGACTGATCAGTGAAGTGATTATTGAGATAGATGGTTGTAGAAGTTTCACCTGTCATAGAGCCCGGCACAATGAATTCCAGGAAATGCGGTCATAGCGCAAGAAAGGAAATTGGCCTTTTCTTCACGTCATGCTGGAGAAGATGTTTATTTCTTTTGAACATCAAATAGTTTTGAGTCTATTATATTTACTAGACTAAAAATACAGCATTAAAGTGTATGTAAACTCTCACAATACACTTCCCTTATTTACTCCCCTATGGGCTGTCATACAACATGTGTCTAAAGTTCAGTGAATGGTATCAGAAAACAGAAGATCTGACCTTTTTTATTGGCCTTTACATCAATCACCATCCTTCACAACCCACGTTTGGCAATGTTCAAAAAACTCCTTAAAACTGTCCAGCAAAGGTTTCTTTAGGAATTGCAGAACCGCTGTCACACATTCTTGGATTGCCGCCACATCTGAAAAACCTGTACCTTTCATAACGCTCCGCAGGCGCCAGATCAGGGGAATGCGGTGGATGGTAAAGACGCTGCACCGAGACAACAATTGGTGCACATGGATCACACAGTGCGCAGACGCATTCACGTGCAGCGACATTCCACTGTCTAGTCCTATACAACTCTGGCCAAACACTGCGAATGTGTCAAAGCAACCATTTCAAAAATTTCCTTGAAAAATGCTTGTCATGGCCAACCCAAACGTGGCTCATTCTCAGTTGTTTCCTTCCCGTCACTTTTTCTGCTCACAACTTCTGTCTTCGTACACTTGCACCAATATATATCATGTGTCTCCGTTGCCATTTTCCCCAATATGTAGCAGAATTTGATGTTCACTCCTTGCTCCATTGTACTGTGACCTCCCCCCCCCCCCCCCCACCTCACACTAACTACATTTTGACTGCCTGCAGCAGGTTACCCTGAAGGTCAGGTGTACTCCACACTAGATGGCGCTTCTCGACATGTAATTGGATAGCCATGTGCATGTGCGCGCGTACCTAGCCCATGTTGCCATTGAGATATTGGACCATTTACTAAAATTTTTAGACCATCCATTTAAATTTTATCCATACAGGGGGTATAAAAAGTCTACACGCCCGCAGCCACCATGGAGCTGTGTGAACCCGCTCTATTGAGAGCCGGTTACAATCTCCTGGCATGCGAATTGTATGTGGGGAAGCCCGCATCCAATTCGCACTAATGTGAACCCAGCCTGAAGGTTTTGTGCCAATATTGACTGGTATTTAGAACTGTTCATAACTTCCTCTACCTTGACTAAGGCCCCTGTTACAGCTGAAGAAAAACAGCCCGAAAGCATGATGCTGCTACCACCATTCTTCATTGGGAATATGGTGTTCTTTTGGTGATGTGCAGTGTTTTTGCGCAAAACATATCTTTTGGAATTATGGCCCAAAAGTTCAACTTTGGTTTCATCAGACCATACCACATTTTCCCACATGCTTTTGGGAGACTTCAGATGTCTTTTTTTTTTTTTGTAAAATTTAGCCGGACTTGGATGTTTTCTTAAGAAAAGGCTTCCGTCTTGCCACTCTACCCTATAGCCCAGACATACAGTATGAAGAATACGGAAGATTGCTGTCACATGTACCAAACAGCCAGTACTTGCCAGATATTCCTGCAGCTCATGTTGCTGTAGGCCTCTTAGCAGCCTCCCTGACCAGTTTTCTTGTCTTCTTCTGACCTGACCAGTTTTCTTGGCTGGCTTCCGTGGGACTGGCTGCCATACACGCGGGCGGAATGGCAGCCAGATTTTAATGAACCAGCTGATGTTGCCCAGCATTTAGCCTGTGTACTTGGCTTGATGGTGTGATGGGCAGTGGCTCACTAGGGGAAGGACCGTGCAGCAAGGTGGAGGCGATGGGAGATCCAGTGCGCCAGTAACTCATGCCACCTTGGGCCCCTTTCACATGGGCTTTCTCTGCTAATCCCCGATGAGAAGGTGGATGACAGGTCTTGTCCACTCTTGTTATGCAGAGCGAACATGGACACAGTCCCACTCTCCTCAATAGGGCAGTCGGATGGCAATGGACTGCATCCACTTCCATCCGATTTCATCTGATTCGATCCATCGGACAGATGGAAAGTAGGGCCACTATCCGTCCTGTTTTTGGTGGATCGGATGGCAGCGGTGGTCAGACTGGAGGGTCTGATCAGGTCTGCCTGAAAAACTGAGGCGAACCTTATCAGACAGCCCTAGTGAAAGCGGCCTTCAGCTGTGTGGCATGAAAGGGAGAGAATTAAAAAAAAAAAAAAAAAGTTTTTTTTTCCCCATTAAAATAAATGTTTCCATCTTTGTGGGGTTGTAAATTGAACTGAGGCTGCAACTCACCACTAAGGAAAGGCCCCAGATCAAGCCCTCAACATCTTCAACCTCTTCTCTTGGGAAAGAGATGGGCGGGCAGTGAGAACAGGCAGTGAAAACCCTCAGAAACCCAATGACTGCGTTTCAGCCCTGGCCACCACAAGAGGGCGCCAGTTCCCTGATGTAAGCATCTCGCACCAGCAGGTTGCAAAGCCGCGGCCTCAATTACCGGCCTGCACGGCATCTTGGTCTGTGCACCCGTGGGCAGGAGAAAAGACACAGTGTAGCCCAGGCGCCAGGCTGCTAATTTTGGGGTTTGTCAAGGTCTGGGTTAATCAGGGGCACTTTAAATAATGGTAGGTGTGTACTAACTCCTATTTAACATGAGTTGGAATGTGATTGCTTAATTCTGAACACAGCTACATCCCCAGTTAAAAGGGTGTGCATGCTTGTGCAACCACATTATTTTATTTATTTTTTTTACCCCCCCCCCCCCAAAAGATTTCAGTTTGTTTTTCAATTGAGATAATAATAATAATAATAATAATAATAATAATAATTAGTGCCAAAGGTTGACGCAGCACTTTACAACTTGAGGGTAGACCGTACAAATACAATACTTTAATACACTAGGAATCAGAGAGCCCTGCTCGTTGGAGCTTACAATCTAAGAGAGTTATACAGTTTATAGGTAACCTTAAAGGTGTCAAAATTTCTGAAATTATTTCTTTGTCTCTCTTTTTTACATCACAGAAACCTGCCATTTTTACCAGGGGTGTGTAGACATCCAGCCAGCTGTACATCCAGCCAGAAACCTTCTGAGCTCAACTTTCTATGCTCTCTGCCTCTGGACTGTTATCAGTTAGCATTGTTCCCAGCTAACTCGGTGGACTACAAATTACCTCCCCCCTGTTATAGAGAAGAGAAGGTGTTCTGTACTTCTAGCAGTTACCATATTATGCAGCCCTAACACTCCCTCTCCTAGGGTGACAATGCTGCTCTGTATGGTTGTCACCCTAGAAGAAGTGAGTTAAAGAAAAAAAAAAAGTGGGGATATGCAGCCACCAGAGGGCATTTAAAAGGCAGTGAGGAGGAAATATGTCTCCTCATTGCCTGTTTTACCCTCAAAATAGAAACCCACTGCATTGCAACCACCTGTAATGCAATGTGGTTGCGGCGCAACCCCATTCACTTGAATAGGTCACGTTAAGCTGCAGTACCACCCACAGAATATGCCATACTGTTTAATTCTGACAGCAGCCATAAAGCAAGGCTCCATGGTATGTGTACAGTCTTCAGCAGCTGGATGCCATAGATTAGTTGAGTGGTCGGTAAAATTGCAGCTCAATCACCTGTTTTTACCACTCGTACAGCAATCTCCTATAGCTTCCAGGTCCCATGCCAAGCGGCTGCCCTGATGCATAGTGAATACAGGAGATCGCTTGTAATTGGCGCCAGCCATTCAAGGAATACTTTGCATTCTCTAAATGGATGATAAAGCGTTCTGATTGGATGAGGTGGTGATGCTGCGGTTCAACTATGCTTTGTGAATGGCACAGCAAAGGAAAGAGCTGGGGACACAGAATTGTAATGGCATCTATGTGCAAGCAGATGTTGACCTTGGATGATGCCTGAATAAAAATGGTGCCTGCTGAGGATGAAGGAAGTTGAGTGTTGCCAGATTTAGCTCTGTGATTCATTTTAAGAGGAAATAAATCCCTGTGCTACATTAACAGATTACTTCAAGTGATATTAAAGTCTATGTTTAAAAAAAAAAGTTATACTTACCTGCTCTGTACAGTGGTTTTGCACAGAGCAGCCGTGATCCTCTTCTTGGGTCCCTCGCCGACACTCCTGGCCTCTTCCTCCTGTCGAATGCCCCCACGGCAAGCAGCTTGCTATGTAGACATCTGAGCTGAGCCACTGCTCCTGTGTGTCCATTCAAACACGGAGCAGATGCTTGGCCCTGCCCCCTCCCTCTCCTCATTGGTTCATGGACTTTGACAGCACGGGGAGCCAATGGCGTGTGGGTGATTCAAAGTTAAAATTGCTGACTATTGCTGATCTCCTTCAAAAACTGTGTATTAGTTAGAATATAGCCTTCCTCCGAAATTTTGAATTTGGAAAAGAATAGGAAAGAAAAGAATAGAAAAAGTAGAATTAATTAAAAAAAAATGTGATAAGTTAGAATAAAATAGAATATTGTCGTCTTTCGAAATTTAATCAACTATTCATGATGAATTTACTAGATTGTTTGTTTCAATTTGAATACCTGTAATCCATTGGAAAAATGTAAATTTGGTTGAAAAAGAATAAACAAAACTAAACAAATTTTGTTACGAATGCAGCAAAACGAAATTAGTAATTTACTGAATCCATCCAAAACTAAACATTTTTTTTTTTATTCTGCTTGTCTAAAACAAACCTTAGAAGTATGGACATTTTATTTATATTTTTTTAGATTCTTAATTCCCTAGGTGGATACTGCATCTGTCCCCTTCCCGGCTCTGACACTGCGATTCGACCAATCTAATACTGCAGATCACTGGATTCTCACAGCTCCTTGAGCAGAGAGCTGGTGACTGACATTTAGAAATTCTCTGCTCTGCCCCCTCCTCGCTCTTTGGAGCGCTGGGCTCTGGAGGGGGCGGAGCAGCCGACACAGGCTCTTAGCGGTTCGCTGAGAGGCTGACCCAGGTGCTGGTCCAGGCTTGTGGGCGGATCCCGACTCTGGTCACAATCTTGCCCGAGCCTGAACCAGCTCTGTGATGTCGGTAGAGGGCAGACCTCGGGCCATGGTGTGCTGAAAACGGGAGTGCAAAACAAACTGCACTCCTGTGATACACAGGTGAAGTATAGCCAAATGAGCTTTGCCAGTACTTCTCCTTTTAAGTGTTTGTTGCCCCGACAAAAAAAATAAATAAATAAAAGATTGTTCCTTTAAAGCATGTTATATAGCAGTGCGTGTGCTGTGTAATTTGGCCCCCTGCATCACCTGAAATACCTGGCTGATCCTGCCAGTTTCTGCCCTCCTCCCTGTAAACTGACCACGGTGTATCATGGCTTCTGAGCCCTGACACCGTGGTCAGTGTACTTGCCTCTGTCATCTGCAGCTCTCCTGTTGTCCTCGGTCTCCCTCTGTCCCCCCTCCCATCCTGCTTTCTGCTCCTGTGTGAGGTACCCGCCCCCTCCCCTCCTGCTAAAAAAACTTTTATAATCCATTTTTTTTTCTCCTAATGCTAGGTGCTCCTGTTGCTGTGTTTTTATATATAAAAAAAAAATGATGGCTTTACCCGATTTCAGAGCGCCGCTCGACCGTCACGTGACCACTGCATCAGTCAGGTGGGGAGAGGAGAGAAGCAGCGGGTCATCTGATGGCCAATTGGCACTCTGAAAACCGGTAAAGCCAGCATTTTTTTTTTTTTTAAAAACAGTGACAGGAGCACCTAGCATTAGGGAAAAGAGAGGATTATATAAACTTAGCAGTGTAGGTGACAACTTTAAGGTGGCTTAAAAGCTAAAAAAATAAAAGCTGCCCTGATTAGTGAACCTGTGAAAGCTACAATTAGCAAACCTTTGGAGCTGTCACCCTTTATTCTTGTTTCACTCCTTGTTGAATCACAGTCCTGGAATGTGTGTGTAGATGGATAGATATACACTATATTACCAAAAGTGTTGAGACATCTGCCTTTACACGCACATGAACTTTAAAGCGGTTTTCCGGCCTCCCCCTCCAAAAATTAAGTCAGCAGCTACACATACTGTAGCTGCTGACTTTTTTAATATTAGGACACTTGCCTGTCCTGGAATCCAGCGATGTCTGATGCTGCTGCTGCTGCTGCCATTGCTGGTAAGGGAACCTGGCAGTGAAGCATGGCCATGTCCCTACTGCACATGCACAAAGTGCACTGTGCTCAGTTACTGGCCTGGAAGCAGAGGAGGGAGGAGAGGGCCTAACTTCTGATGTACCTCGCTGCGGTGAGGACTGACAGAAGTGGGGACAGGGTACCTGAGGAGACAGATAGAAGAAGTTCCACTTTTGAGTGGAACTCCGCTTTAATACCATCCCAGCCTTTGTCTGTAGGGTTCAATATTGAGTTGGCTCACCCTTTGCAGCTATAACAGCTTCAACTCCTCTAGGAAGGCTGTCCACAAGGTTTAGGAGTGTGTCTATGGGAATGTTTGACCATTCTTCCAGAAGCACATTAGTGAGGTCAGGCACTGATGTTGGAGAGAAGGCCTGGCTTGCAGTCTCCAAGGTGTTATATCGGGTTCAGGTCAGGACTGTGCTGCCCAGTCAAGTTCCTCCACCCCAAACTCACTCATCCATGTCTTTATGAACCCTGCTTTGTGCACTGGTCCAAATTATTTGGTTGAGGAGGGCTTATGTTGTGGGGTTGTTTTTCAAGGGTTGAGCTTGGCCCCTTAGCACCTTTTTTAAGGTGTCAGCATACCAAGATTTTTTTGGACAATTTCATGTTCCCAACTTTGTGGGAACAGTTTGAGGTTGGCCCTTCCTGTTCCAACATGACTGCACACCAGTGCACAAAGCAAGGTCCATAAAGACATGGGTGAGCGAGTTTGGGGTGGAGAACTTGACTGGCCTGCACAGAGTCCTGACCTCAACCCAATAGACCACCTATAGGGATGAATTAGAGCGGAGACTGTGAGCCAGGCCTTCTCGTTCAACATCAGTGCCTGACCTCACAAATGCTCTTCTGGAAGAATGGTCAAACATTCCCATAGACACACTCCTAAACTTTGTGGACAGCTTTCCCAGAAGAGTTGAAGCTTGTTTGTGCGTTGAAGCTTGTTTGCGAGTTGACGCTTGTTTGCGAGTTGACGCTTGTTTGCGAGTTGACGCTTGTTTGCGCGTTGACGCTTGTTTGCGCATTGACGCTTGTTTGTGTTCGAAGTTGTATGTAAAGGCAGGTGACTTTTGGTAATATAGTTAACGCATACACACTTTGGCACCAGTGTTAATTTCGTCGACTAAAACCGACTAAAACGTTTTCGTCGACTAACATAATTCAGATGACTAAAATACGACTAAAACTAAAATGGCATTTTAGTCTTAAGACTAAAATACGACTAAAACTAAAATGGCATTTTAGTCAAAAGACTTAACTAAAACTAAATGAAAATTTAGATTTTGAATATTAGATTTTTCACTCCAGGACCAGCAGTAGTATATAATATGTTTGGAAATTGTAGAGAAATGCTTAAATAATGCATTACAAATTACAATTGAACTACACCCATTCGATTATAGATGACTAAAATGAGCTTTAGTCGACTAAAATGTAAGACATTTAGTCGACTAAAATATATTGGAGTTTTAGTCGACTAAATACGACTAAAACTAAAACACTTGCAGAAGACTAAAATGGGACTAAAACTAAAATGCCATTTTAGTCCTAAGACTAAGACTAAAACTAAATTGAAATTTGCTGCCAAAATTAACACTGTTTGGCACGTAGGGTCATTCACATGCATGCATTTATTTTATTGCTTGTTGGCTGTAGCCAAGAAACCTTTTTTGGGACATATCCAATAACTTAGGAGACTTTATTGATCCCTCTTAGAATACAGTTGAGCGTTTTTTATACAGTGCACATTAGACATGGATGTCTTTTTTAGTGTATTGGAAATGCCATTAATACAATAATACATTGAATGATCGAACATAGTGCACATTAGATGTCTCCATGAGACATGATGGTAATGTAACGTCTAATGCAGCTTACTCTACAATGAATAGGGAATATATTTTAAATATGCATGATGTGGTTCCATTATTAAAGGCAGTATTTTATTAGTGCTGGACTGAGTAGTGTTGGGTCTGCATAAATTATAGATCTGTACAAGGGCAGTTACCTCAATGTCAGTTTTAACTGTCCTTTTACCCAGCACTAACCTCAGACAACCTCCGTGAACAAAGGCACTTAGACCAGAGCAAAACAGAGATGAACTGTAGTCCTATGGGGGATTCTAAGGTCTCAGACTCCTGAAACTTTTTACAGGTCTTGCACAAAAACACAACTGTCTGGCCATAATTTTGAAGACGCTCTGTAGCATTTATATAAAGAGCATTCACACTCCGCAATCCAAATACAGCTAGCAATCCTTTTTATTTTTTTTTTTTTCTTGCAATGTAACGTTTTTTTTTTTTTTTTCATATCTTCTCATTTAGAGAACCTGTTTTTACTTTAAGCCCTGGTTCACACTGCTGCGACTTGCCATGTGACTTGCAACACAGTCGCATGACAAGTGAAAACCTTTATTTCAATTGCGACCATTCAAATGAATGCGACTCAATCCCCGTACACACGTACCGAATGTCGGCCGAACGATCGGCCGTCTTTTGTCCAGTGCTGTCCTGTCGGTTGAAAAGTGCTAAAGACTGCACACTAATTTTGTCGGCCAACAACAGCCGACTGCAGAAGTGATATCATGTGATGGTTAACTTTCCGTGGTTTTTCTTCTCTGAGCATGCCCAGTCTTGCTCATCTGCTGTTAGTCGGCCGAATTCTGTACTGACTGGCGAACAATCGGCCGTTCTGGTGACGGCCAACAAAAATTTTATAGCCTGCACACCCGATTCTGTTCGGCCGAAAAGTCGCAGTCGGTTGTCGGAAGCCTCATACTAACAAGCCGATCGTTCGGCGGCCGAATATTTACGGCCGACAATCGCTACGTGTGTACGGGCCTTATATTCGTAGAGTCTTTTAAAAAGTTTTTTTTTTCCTCCACTACTTTGATGTGACTTTGAGTCCCAAAGACTGTGTTGCATATAAGTCGCAAGTCAAAAGTGTCATTAAAGTGCCAGTAAAGTGAGTCCATCGCTGCATAAACAGCCAAGTATTTCTAGTCAGCCTCATTGCTTTTCTAGGTTTGCCATACAAAGGCTCTTTATGTTATGTTTACAGCATTTGCATCAATAAACAATGCAAGGATTCATATAGAAGAGTCCTGTAGCGATTACGAAGCCGGTCTTGCAGTTTGAGCTCGGCTCCTAAAGCAGAATAAATAAGCTGACATTAGTCGGATGTATATTATTTTAAGTGGATATTAACTGGGCAAGATTTACAAGTCAGCATCCTTGTCAAGACAAACATTTTTTGCACAAATCATCCCACATGTGGTTAGTCTGTGTTTAATAATAACTTGTGGTTTATACTTCCTAACAATCCGACATGGCCACAATACTCCGACCTATTGTACAATCTCAGCAACTCTCGTGTATTGCATACAAGTTCAAGTGAATGTTGGTTGTTATCATAAACCTGAACGTTCGTGAAAATGTGGCAAAAAAACACTGAAAAAATGCTAGTCATGGCTAAAGACAAATTAAAGTGTTGTTAAACACCAAAAAATAATGCATATATTGCAGCTTACTGATTTTTACACAAAAATAAATACAGTTTTAATGCAGCTACCATATTTAAAGGGGTTGTAAAGGCAGAAGGTTTTTATCTTAATCATTCTATGCATTAGGATAAAATATTGCAGGAGTGTCTTGGCTGCCCGGGACTCGTCATTGGCTGAGACCGCAGCGCAGCACCATTGGCTCCCGCTGCTGTCAATCAAGGTCAGTGAGCCAGCCAATGAGGAGAGAAAGGGGGCAGAGCCGGGCCACGGCTCCAGGTAGGCTCAGGTGCAAGCTTCTTGCTGTGGGGGCACTCAACAGGTGGGAGGGGCCAGGAGCACTGAAGAGGGACCCGAGAAAGCACGAGTGCAAAACCAGCTGCACAGAGGAGGCAAGTATAACATTTTGTTACTTTTTAATTTTACCAAAAAAAAGTCTAGGTTTTTATTTATTTTGTTTAAGTCTAGGTATTTTTTATTTTATTTATTTTTTTTGTTTATGCAGTGATCTCTGCAAAGTTCAGAGCTTATGTGATCCTGCTATATAGGATCGCAAGCCCAACCGCATACAGTCCAAATCACTCCCCTACGGTCACATTTAACCCCTTGATCTCCTATACTGTTAACCCCTTCCCTGCCAGTGTCATTATTACCAGTGGCGGCTGGTGGTCAATTTTTTTTTTTTTTTGGGGGGGGGGGGGGCGCATACAGAAATGTAATGGGCATTGCTTTGCGGCAAAAAAACGCTGTAAAAAAATTGCGTGACTTTGAGGTCGCAAAAGTGTGAAAGGGTCCTTCAGTAATTAAGGTATAGTGTGCCCCCTTCAATGCAGAGATGCCAGCGTGCCCCCTTTCAATGCGCAGTGACCAGCGTGCCCCCTTTCAATGCGCAGTGACCAGCGTGCCCCCTTTCAATGCGCAGTAACCGGCGTGCGTGCCCCCTTCAATGCAGAGTCCGGCGTGCGTGCCCCCTTCAATGCAGAGTCCGGCGTGCGTGCCCCCTTCAATGCAGAGTCCGGCGTGCGTGCCCCCTTCAATGCAGAGACCGGCGTGCGTGCCCCCTTCAATGCAGAGACCGGCGTGCGTGCCCCCTTCAATGCAGAGACCAGGGTGCGTGCCCCCTTCAATGCAGTTTGGCCCCGAGACCAGTGCACTTACCTGGAGCAGCGGCTTCTCCTCAGTCCCCCGGCGCGTCTCCTCGAGTCCTCCCGCTCCCGCCTCCTCCTAGGCCAATGGCATGGGGTTTGCCTTGCGGCCAATCAGGAATCAGGTGTTAGACCCGCTCCCGGATTGGCCAGGAGGAGGATCCGTGTGACAATAGCAAATTTTTATTCGCCATTGTCACACAATTGGTGGGCTCGGGGCTTACTCCTCTGCGCCCCGGGACCACCCTTTGCATCACCCCATTAGAGCCTCTGGCTCTAATCAGGTGATTTAAAAAAAATAAATAAATTTTAGCTCCATGCGTCCGGTGCCCCTGCATGCAGATTAGGGGGGCGGACGCATGGATGGGGGGGGGGGGCGGCGCCCCTGTGCCCCAACACACCGGCCGCCACTAATTATTACAGTAACAGTGCATATTTTTAGCACTGATTACTGTAGTAATGTCACTGGTACCCCCCAAAAGTGTCAAAAATGTCAGGGGGCTGATGTGTCCACTGCAATGTCGCAGTCCCGCAAAAAAATCACAGATCGCTGCCCTTACTATTATTATAAAAAAAAAAAAAAAAAAACATTAAAAATTACATAAATCTTTCCCGTAGTTGACTCGATAACTTTTGTGCAAACCAATCAAAAGACTCTTATTGCGATTTTTGAGAATGTCCTAAAGCAGAATGTGAAAAATATTATTTATTTATTTTTTTCAAAATTGTTGCTATTTTTTGTTTATAGCGCAAAAAATAAAAATAGCACAGGTGATCAAATACCCCCAAAAGAAAGCTCTATTTGTGGGGGGAAAAAATGACGTAAATTTCGTTTGGATACAGCATCGCACGACCACGCAATTGTCCGTTAAAGTAAAGCAGTGCCGAATCGCAAAATAGGGCCTGGCCTATTTTGCAACTTTTTAGTGATTCCTGGAGTCCTCGCTATACTGATCAACAATTGGGCATTTTCAATTTTTTTCGGGGGTTCCTTACCTTATTTTCAGGGCATTTTTGATTGTACTTCCTCCTTCTCCCCCCTCTGTGGCCACAGCCACCGACATCACTTCCGCCTTTGCATTGCATCCTGGGAGCGGTTTGTCATCACTCCCAGGAGGCTGGAATCAGGAAGAACTCCCAGAACACTCCCTGGAATCAGGAAGAAGGACACAGCAGATTACACTGCGGCTTCAGATGCCCTCATCCAAGATGGCCACGCTCAGACAGCGTTTTTAAAAGTAAGATTTTGACTAAAATCCAATACCTTACACCTTGTAAGTATGAGAATAGAGGTTCTGTAAAGGGTGATTAGTATTATAGGGGTATTTTTAGTTAAAGGTATTTGAGCCCGGAACTCCGCTTTAAGGGGGCAAATCCTTCCAGTCCAGAAGTGGTTAAATATGGTAGCTGCATTAAAACATTTTTTTTTTTTTTTTTTTTTTTTTTCCCCCCACATCCTTTATTTCCACCTGGTGAGCTGGCCAATAACACACTTCCTTTCTAAGTCTCCTTTCGCACATTGACGATGATTCCGCCAAAACGGTGATCTGTCTGAATCAAAAACACGCTGTTAAAATGTCAAATCGCACATCCTCCTAACCACCCTAGCTCAGATCTTGAGCCTTTATTCTGACGTCCAGTGCTAGAAAATTACTCAACAGGGAATTTTCCCCAAACAGACCCAATCCCCTTCTATGACCCGATCCTTCCATAATCTCTCAGACAGTAGAGCATCTATACCAGCCTGCCCGGCGGGTGTACCTTCCCTCAAGAAAGAAGACCTCTCATTACACATCACATCGCACTTCATAAGCCTTGGTTTGGTTGAGTCCTCTGGTTTTAACCGGTTGAATATCAGGGCCAATGGTTGCCTAAGCTGTTATGTTATGCTTCAATGATAACTACTACATTCAGTGTGTTCCCCTCTTTTTTTTTTTTTTTTTTTTTTGTTTAAATATCCCTGGAATGTTTCCATTGTGTATTGTTATACCCTTTTTCAATAAAAATTTCTTTGGGGGGAAAAAGTCAAATCGCATGTCAGCGGGTTCAGGTGCCATTCAAAAATGTGACGCGATTTTTTTTTTTTTTTTTGCCGTGATTGTCGCCCAAAAAAAGTCTTTTAGCCAACATGCATCGCACGATTTTTATCACGCGACAATCACTCCATGTTTTTAGGTGCTTTTGAAATGCATGCCACTTGAACACACTGACGTGCGATTCGACCATTTAACAGCGTGTGTTTTAAAATCATGGGTAGAATTGCCACGATTCAAAATACCAGCGTGTGAACGGAGCTTTGGGCAAGGCCATACACGAGTCCGAAACCGAACGAAAATTCTTGGTTGTTCATTTTTCATCTTTTGTTTGCCAGCCGCGACAGCCGATTTTTGCATTGCTTTTGAAAGTGCCCAAACCAAAATGCTGGAGTTTGTTTAACAAAAAAAGAAATTAAACAAATTATGGCATAAGCATTTGTGCCATTTTTTTTTTTCGTCAACCGAACATTTTTCGATCAACCGAACATTCGATCAACCGAACTCCAGCTAAAACTTTATAAGCTGCTACAGAAACTGTTTTTTTTTTCTTTTCGGGATAAAGAGTTTGCATAAATAAATAAAAGCTGATCATTCTAAGAACCCCATCCGTGGTAAATGGTTTGTCTAAGAGCCCATTCACATTAGCGCGACTTGTCAGCCTGACAAGTCGCAGTATGTCGCGGTCCATTGAGTAGTACAGGAGCCGTTCTAATAGGAGCGACACAAGTCGCTCCGACTTAGAAAAAGGGTCCTGTACTACTTTGGGGCGACCTCGGAGCGACTTGCATAGACTTCCATTATGTGAAGTCTCTGCAAGTTGCGGTGCACGCGACTTCACAGGTCGCCCCCTGAAGTCGTGTCGCCTCAATGTGAATGGGCTCTTAACCCTCTAACTGCATTTTTGCTGAACAGATTGGTCTGTAAGGTAGTTGAAAAATAACCGTCCCGACCCAGGGCAGTTTAGTAAAGGTAAAACAAAAACGCAAAGTAAAAATAAAAAATGCAAGACCTGAATAACAAGTAAAATAAAAGGGATTGAGCTTTAAGACTTGCTGTATACCATTTCCTTTTGTAATGATGTATACTGGAATTCTTCTTTGATTGAATCTTCAGACTATTCTAGGAACAGACATTCCTTGTAACATACTGGGCAGTGTTCTAGAATACTCCTACAGGTCAGGCAATTGGTTTTCACATTACACTGATACCATGCATGCTGGTAATGAAAACAAAACACTCCAGGTGAACCAGTCTGGTGATTAGATCTAGCAGGGCGAGGACAGCCAAATGAACCTCGGGTATGGCATACATCCAGCTGGCATGTCACCCAGTGATCTTACAAACTGCGATAGGAGCCTCAAAGACCTTCCTCTTCCCATTTATTTGTTTATTTATTTTCATTTTATTTATTAGATTATTCTTCTTTTTTTTTTTTTTCTGTATTTTATCTCTTGGCAAGAAATTGGTAAACGTATCACAGGTCTCTAAGCCTCTTGGACACGATACTCCTGTTTGAGCATCTCCTATTTCAGCCGTAATTTCTGTCTTATTGAAAAGCGCGCATTTAGCGTAAATTCGCGCCTCTGACTATGCAAATTTTTTTTAGATCAACAGTATGATCGTGTTCGTTCATTTGATCGTATTTGTGCGTATATGCGCGCATTAGGCGTAAATTACTGTCCAAAAATGCAGATTTTTTAATTTTGTTCTTAATGAAGAATACGCGGCGCTCATTTACGCGCCTGTGTGCATAGGCACATTAGAATGAATGGGCTCTATTTTAGCTCATAAAAAAAAAAGCTGTACTGAGCATTTTTAAGCTGCAGTGTGCAAGGGGCTGACACTGTTGACACTGAGGCGACCTGTCAGACGACTTAGTCCTCTAACAAGTCGCACCCCATTCATTGCAATGGAGCTGTTCTAATCGGAACGACTCAAGTTGCTCTGACTGCTCACTACTTGGGGGCGACTTCAGAGCAACTTGCATTGACTTCTGTTTAAAGAAGTCGTTTGCGTGCCGTGATGAAGAAGCTCTGGACGGTGCGGCTTCAAAGTCGGGCAAATTTGAAGCCATGGTAGTGTGAACCAAGACTAAAGCCCCGTACACACGTACTGATCGTCGGCCGAACGACGATTCTTTTGTCCAGGGCTGTCGTGTCTGCTGAAAACTGCAAAAGACTGCACACGAATTTTGTCGACCAACACCCGACTGCAGAAGTGATGTCATGTGATGGTTAACTTTCCGTGTGTTTTTTCTTTTCTGAGCATGCCCAGTCTTGCAAATCTGCTGTCTGTCGGCCGAAATCTGTACTGACTGGTGAACAATCGGCCGTTCTGGTGTTGGCCAACAAAAGTTTTAATGCCTGCACGACCGATTCTGTTCGGCCGAAAATGCGCTGTCGGAAGCATCATACTAACAAGCCTACAATCGACCGGTCGGCCGAATATTTACGGCCGACAATCGATACGTGTGTACGGGGCTTTAGACCCTGTTCACATAGGGGCGACGCTACTTGCTGGGGCGACCTGTGAAGTCGTGGTGAAGTGCTCTGTTGCAGTGGATTTGCACGGAGCAGCCTGGATCCTTCACTTCTCGGGTCCCTCTTCTAGTGATCCTGGCCCCTACCTCCTGTTGAGGTAGGGGCCACACAAACTAGTTTCTTTTGTAACAAAAGTATTTAATTCTAAAAATATAAAATTAACAGGGCAAAAAAATTACAACTGGGCACAGTCCCGAACAAAGGAGTCGTCAGGAGAAGGATCAACCCAACCCCCCCCCCCACCGCCAGCCGCTCCAAGTATGATATTCTGGTACTGCACCACCTCAGTGCCTGGAGTGCGATGGGCAGTGTTATTTCGCTCACCCCTGTGGAGAAAGACAAGATAATTACCTTGAGGCAAAATTTTGAAACCAAGGATTGACAAAAACAATACATCAAAAACTGGGCCAAGCCGAGTCATAGCTCCGTGTTTCCATTCAGACACTGAGCCCTGACCGGGTCCCACCCCCTCTCTCTCCTGATTTGCTAGCTGACTTTGACCGCAGCAGCGGCAGCCAATAGTACCATTGCTGTGTCTCAGCCAATCGGGAGGGAGAATTTCGGGAGGATGAGGCACTCGTGGACAGAGAGGGACCATAGAATGTTTTAAGATAAAAAAAAAAAAAAAAAACGGACTTTACAACTCCTTTTTTAAAGGCAAAATTTAAACTCCTGTTTAGGATCACAGGTCTCGGTGTTGATTCCACAAGTCCCTCCCCATACAGTTAGAAAACACTCCCCTAGGCTCACACTTAACCCTTGGATCGCCACTGGGTTAACTAATTTTTATAGTAACAATGCATATTTCTAGCACTGATTACTGTAGTAATGTCACTGGTCCCCCCCCCCCCCCAAAAGTGTAAAAAAAATAAATAAATAAAAATGTCAGCTACGGGTCCGATCTGTCTGCCGCAATGTCGAGTCCCGCTAAAAAAATTAGATCACTGCCATTACAAGTAAAAACTAAATAAAAATGACCCAAATTCCCCTAGTTTGTAGACGCAATAACTTTTGCACAAACCAATCAAAATACGCTTCTTGGGATTTTTTTTTACCAGAAAAAAAAAGGAAATGTACAAACTGGCCTAAAAGGATACATTTTTTTTTCAGAATAGTTTGCTCCAATTTTTGTTTTATAGCGCAAAAAATAAAAATCCCACTGGTGATCAAATACCACCAAAAGAAAGCTCTATTTGTGGGGAAAAAAGGACATAATTTTTTTTTTTAGGGTACAGTGTCGCACAACCGTGCAATTGTCAGTTAAATTAACGCAGTGCTGAATCACAAAAAATGGCCTGGTAAGGGGGCAAAACCTTCTGGTCCAGAAGTGGTTAAAGTGTTGCTAAACCTACAACAGTAAAATCAGTCTGTATATTTAGTATAGCATGCTTGTTCCACTCTCTGTTGAACCTAAATGGTTTATCCTCCACATTGTGTAAAAAGGCTGTTTGGGGACAGTGGAAGAAGGGGAGGTTGAGAAGACAGGATCAATCTATCTGCTGATGGAACAGAGCCTTAGGGGAAAGCTGCACAGGCTCAGTTTGGTGTGTATTGCTATTTTTTTCTTGGGAGAGTGCATGTGATCAGCACAGGGCCAATTGGCACTGTTCAGACAGAGGGTCAGGGATCCTGCAGTCTCAATGGACAGTCAGGGCAAAATTAAAACTCCTCATACAAGCTTTAACCAGACACTGATAGAATTCACATGACTGCTATATACTGCTGATGAGAAAAGGTATTTAGCAGTTTATATTTACTAAAATGATTGGATTTCCATGTTCTGTGTACTGTGGGTCGTTAAAGCGGAGCTCCACACAAACCCCCCCCCCCCCCCCCCTCTTCTGCCATATTTGACACCATTCAGTTGGGAGTGGGTACTGTTTTTTGACAGGTACCCGTCCCCACTTCCGGGAGACCTTACCGCGGAAGTTTGGCCCCCCTCCTCTTTCCACCGTTCAGAAAGTGCAGCACGCATCGCGCATGCACAGTAGGGAACCAGAAGTGAAGCCATTAGGCTTCACTGGTGGATTCCCTTACAACAAATGCCAGGGGCAGCACCCGAGAGCTGATTGAAAAATCAGCTAGGGTGCTGACATCCTAGGACCCCTGGACAGGTAAGTTTCCTAATATTATAGTGGAGTTCCACCCAAAAGTGGAACTTCCACTTTAAGCACTCCTCACCCCCTTTCATGCCATATTTGGCATGTCATTTTTTTTTTTTTTTTTTTTTGCGGGGGGGGGGGGGTGGAGCAGGTACCTAGTTATGACAGGTATCTGCTCCCACTTCAGTTCTGGCCGCCTAGGCAGCTCGAGTGGAAGTTCTCCTCTCGCCCTCCCTCCCTGCAATCTTCTGGGACACTTCACCGGTCCCAGAAGATTGCCTGTCCACTGGGGAAGTGCAACAAGAACTCGCACATGCGCAATGCGCACCCGGCTGTGAAGCCGCAAGCTGTCGCAGGCAGATGCCCACACTTGTGATGCCAGAGAGAGGCAAGAGGCTTCGGGTGGCATGACAGGTGAGTGTGTGTTTATCAAAAGTCAGCAGCTAAATTTTTTTTTTTTTTTTGTAGCTGCTGACTTTAATTAACTTAAAAATGTTTGGAACTCCGCTTTAAGTATTTGTAGTTGCTGACTTATCTTTTTGGGGAGGGCTGGAGATCCACTTTAAGTAGTGGATGTGTATGGATTATTTTTGAAGAACAGGATATAGTTTTATCTCCAGCCTTACTCTGATCCTAATAGAAATTCTCTGGGAACATATCGATCATTGCATCATAGCGCTGCTGGTACATGTCACTGCTTTCAGCTCCTATTGGGTAACCGTTGGAATGCATTAATGAAAAAAGCAGACTGCTGCAACGGAAAACTTGAGTGTCATTCAGGTTTACATGTGTGCAATAAAATAACCATTAGCAAGTTGCCATGACAAGGGGAATTTTGGGGAGTAACAATGAAATTACAGTATGTTGGTGAAGCCAGCTGTCCGACTAGAAGCATAACGTATATACAAACAAATATTTAGCACTGGAACATTATACACTGCTCAAAAAAATGAAGAGAACACTTTGAAAACACATCAGAACTCAATGGGAAAAATATCATGCTGGATATCTACACTGATATGGACTGGGTAATAGGAACGAAAGGATGCCACATCATTTGATGGAAATGAAAATTATCAACCTGCAGAGGGCTGAATTCAAAGACCGAAAATCAAAGTGGAAAAAATGATGCAGCAGGTGAGTCCATTTTGCTGAAATTTCATTGCAGCGACTCAAAATGGTATTCAGTAGTTTGTATGCATGCCTGACAATGGCGGGGCATGCTTCTTTTGAGACGACAGATGGTGCCCTGGGGTATTTTCCTCCCAGATCTGGACCAGGGCATCACTGAGCTCCAGAACAGACTGAGATGCAACCTGGTGGCGTCGGATGGACTGAAACATAATGTCCCAGAGGTGTTTTTATTGGATTGAAGTCAGGCGAGCGTGGGGGGCCGTTCTTCATCCTCCAGAAACTGATTGCATACTCTTGCCACATGAGACCAGGCATTGTCGTGCACCAGGTGGAACCCAGGACCCACTGCACCAGCGTAGGATCTGACAATGGGTCCAAAGATTTCATCCCAAAACCTAATGCCAGTCAAGGTGCCATTGTCTAGCCTGTAGAGGTCTGTGCGTCCCTCCATGGTAAAGCTTTCCAGGCATTCGTCCATAGGTGCATACTGCCCTAAATGCTAGTACCAATTGGTGCACCATCCAGCTGCAGCAGCTTTCAGCCTCTCCGAGTTTTCTACAGACTGCTGGATGGTGCGCCTGTGCTTTCCGCTTACACAAAAACACTATAATCTTATGGACAGTGTGCATGAGGCCTAAAGTGTTACTAAACCCAGGAGCCTGCAGTCACTATATCTGGTCTCCCACAGTACACAGAACATGGAAATGCAATCATTTTAGTAAATCTAAACTGCTAAATACCTTTTTCTTATTAGTATATAGCAGTCTTGTGACTTCTACAAGCTTTAACCAGACCCTAATAGGTGGAGTTTTCATTCTGCACTGGCTGTCCTATCAGGATGCAGGACCCCTGACCCTCTGTCTGGACAGTGCTGATTGGCCTTGTGCTGGTCACATGCACTCTCCCAAAGGAAAAAAAAAAAAAACTCAATAGCAAAAAACACCAAACTGAGCATGTGCAAACTGACTCCACTACCTGTCTTATCTGGACATGTTTTGAGGACAATGCAAGAAAGGGGAGGATCTGTGCATACAGGATCAAACAGCCTTTTTTTACACAATGCAGGGGATTAACCCCTTAGGTTCCACAGTGAGTAGAACAAGCATGCTTTCCTGCATATACAGACTGATTTTACTGTTGTGGGTTTATGTATACTTTCAGGTAAACTTTACATTACATTGTAGTTTGCACTTGAAATATGCCACAATAGTTCAATGCATTTACTTTTGGCTTCTAAGCTGTCACATTAACCCTTTTTAAACTAGTTTACAGAAAGGTATGAGTCTTTTATTCTGACCTGCGTAATGTGATTCACTATTCCTCAAGGCAACAGGTGCCTATAAAAGAGGGTGACATATATGTCACACCCATTCAGAGAGTCACACCTTGTACACAGCAGGTATGATATAAATATAATACAGGTTGCTGACTCATAAAATTACTACTTAGCGTGCTTGTCACAGGACCATCATTAATGAGACAACACTAAATTGTTTTTCTGAGCCGCAGTGTTCTTGTCATCTCCATTCCTATATTTCACAGATACTTAGTTTTTTTGGCATTTTAAAAAGGTATTCAAGTGTAGCTTAAAGCTACTACTGCTCACAAATACTTGTTAGCAAACAATGTCTATGCTTTGCTAATTATTTAAAATGATTATTGATCTGTGTAACCACAGTGTGTTATTTAGAACTAAAGACCATATAAATAAAGTATAGTGGCCCTTTCAGAAAATGCATGAAAAATGTATCCCTTTTAAGTTAGTGATCGACCAATATCGTTTTTTCTTTGCCGATACCGATATTTTGGCGATTGCATATCGGTATTGGCCGATATTTTTGTACATTTAAAATTTTGCAAAATAAACACAAATTTCGACACAAATCTGTTACTGAACATGTAAAACTTTATTAACATTTTTAACATTAAGTCCCGGTTCACATTTGTGCGATGCGGGAACGCTGCGAATATGCAGCGTGTTCCCGCATCGCATCCGCACCCCTGGCAGTTCACACTGCCATATGCGATACACATGGGTTGTCAATTAAAAGTTAACGACACCCCCAGTTGAGATCGCAGATCGCAGTGCAATCTGAAAGTTCGCACAGAATCGGATCGCACTAGTGTGAACCACTATGAGATCCAATTCTGCTGCGGATTAAAAAAAGGGTCATGTGCATGTTTAGTGCGATTGTGGTGCGAATTCAGCCATACAAACTGTATGGCTGAAATTTGCACCGCACAGAGATTGCATGTAATTCGGAGCGCACTGCTCCTAAATTACATGCGATCTCTGTGATCGCACTAAAGGCTCATTCTTCACACCTTACCTGCATGAGAACTGATAGGAAAACTTCAATTGCTTGGACATTTAGTTTCACATCATTCTGATTGTGCGTTAATGCATAATTATATAAACTGCTGCAGTAGTGCACTCACTCACTGCAATCCTTTCAAATCACTACTGCAGTGCAGTCAGTGCAAAACTGCTAGAAAAAAAGCTAGATAACAGCAAGACAGTGGATTAGAGTTGGACTGGAGTCAATGGACTACTGCTGCAGTAGTGCAATCACTGCAATTATGTACTGCAGTCAGTGCTAAACTGCTAGAAAAAAAGCTAGGCAGCAGCTAGACAATGGATTGGAGTCAGTGGAGTACCTGTGCAGTAGGGCACTCACTGCAACTACTGCAGTGAGTGCTAAACTGCTAGAAAAAAACTAGGCGACAGTGGATTGGATTGGTGTCAGTGGACTGCCTCTGCAGTAGGGCACTCACTGCAACTACTGCAGTCAGTGCTAAACTGCTAGAATAAAGCTAGGCAACAGCTACACAGTGGATTTGAGTGGACACTACTCTTTTCAATACTCCCAGTTAAGTAGAACAATATTATACTGCAGAAAGCAGAACATTTCAGCATGTCCATGGTCACCTGTTAAAGGTCTTCTGTTTTGTTCATATAATGCTGCCACTTCATAAACATGCTCAGGAGGAGAGGAGGACAGATGAGCCGAGAGAGGCATCTTCTAGCATGGGAAGCAAGTCTTTTGTAGTGTGCCTAATTTTCTTTCCACCACTGAAGAGGATGACTGCTGTCAATTTCTGGTTCCTTCAAATAGAGATGAAGTTCATCATCCAGGCTCATTTATTGCAGATTCAGAAGAAATTGAATCCTCTGCATGAGGCCCCAATAAAACACTGAAAATGTCCTGATCAATTCGACCACGATGAAGATTCTCTTCTGTTCGTTGACGTATTTTTGGACATTTTTCTGTTTTTTGCAGCATGCTGCTCTTTATAAAAATAGTGTTCTGGACTTGTCTTTTCGGCAGGAACCTCCTGCACCTCCTATTGAATATCTTCTGTCAGCCATTGTTTTGCCTTTGCCAATACATCAGAAGAGATTGAATGGTTCTTGTATAGAGGATTTTAAAAGACTTGCAAGCACAACCTTTTTAATCTCTTCATGCTTCTCAAAACGTATATCAATCAAAGCTCTTTGGCTTGACAGACCATCATTTGAAAGTTGGAGGGTGTTGTGTGCCATGACACTGAGGTATGACCTATCAGCAAGCCTCATTCCTTTCCGCGTGTTTGCTCCACTGTCTCGAAGTAGTAGCACAAGCATCACTCGGTCTTTGTTGATTCCCCAGTCTTCAAGCATGCCTAGAAACATTTCTCTACTGTACTCAGTGTGGGATCCTTGCATCACTTTTGTATTCAACACCAATTGCCTTTTTGTCCATCCGCTGTCAATGAAGTGGCATGTAAGAATCATTAGTGACTCTGACTCTGTCCTGACCAGCAGTCAGTTGTGAATGAGTGAGTTGCCAGCATTCTCTGGTTGCAGCATAGCCTTTACTTTGTCAATGACCTTTTGGTAACGCTTTCCCTGCATTTCGATTCAATAATACTTCTCACTCTTCAGTGTGTAACTTGGCTCAAATATGGACATCAACCGCTTAAATCCTGAGTCAGACACCATTTGTAAATGGCTGGTTATCAGTGACCATCATCTCTGTGATTACTCTGTCCAGCAGTTAGGATCTTCCATCTGAATCTAGACAGTGACACCTGTTTTTTTTTTTTTTTTTTGGTTTTGTTTTTTCAGAAACATATCTGTTATTGTTGCCTGGGATAGTGGAGGAGGTATTTCAAAATCCCATTGATATTCACTTCGTTTTTTCTGTGCTGCATGATATAATTCAATATGATGAACTCTTGGATGGGCCCAAAGATTTGACAAATTTTTGTTTTTTGCAGTTACTGATCCCATGCTTATGTTTGTACATGTGTTGCACACTGCTGCTTTTCCTGGAGAAGGTTGAGACGAGAAATAGTCCCAGACCACACTTTTACTTTTTCTCTCCTCATCCATCTCCATTTCAATTTGAAAGACACAAAGATTTAAAAAATAGCTTGCTGAATTTGCTGGCACCCTGTTGTGGGTTGGTGGCTGACGCCTGGCACTGTGGGTTGCTTGCTGGCACCCTGTTGTGTGTTGGTGGCCGACGCCTGGCATTGTGGGTTGCTTGCTGGCACTCTCTTGTGGGTTGGTGGCTGACGACTGGCACTGTGGGTTGCCTGCTGGCACCCTCTTGTGGGTTGGTGGCTGAAGCTTGGCAGTGTGGGTGGCTTGCTTGCTGGGACCCTGTGGTGGGACAGCTGGCTGCTGTCACCCTGTTGTAGGTCGGTGACTGACGCCTGGCAGTTTGGGTGGCTGGCTGGCACCCTGTTGGGGGTCAGTGGCTGACGCCTGGCAGTGTGCGTAAGTGGCTTGCTTGCTGGCACCTGGTTGTGGGGTGGCTGGCTGCTGGCACCCGGTTCTGGGGTGGCTGGCTGCTGTCACCCTGTTGTGGGTCGGTGGCGGACGCCTGGCAGGGTGGCTGGCTTGGTGTCACCCTGTTGTGGGTGGCTGGCTTGCAGGAACACTGTGGTGGATGGCTGGCTTGGTGTCACCCTGTTGTGGGTGGCTGGCTTGGTGTCACCCTGTTGTGGGTGGCTTGCTTGCTGGAACACTGTGGTGGCTGGCTGGCTTGCTGGAACACTGGTGGGCGGCTGACTTGGGGGTCACCCTGTTGTGTGGGTGGCTGGCTTGGTGTCACTCACTCACCCTGACCTGTTGTGGGTGGCTGACTTGGTGTCATCTGGGTGGCTGGTTTGCTTGCTCGGTGGAACCCTGTTTAGGGGTGGGTGGCTGGATTCTGGCCGGCTGGCACCCTGGTTGGGTCGGATAGCTGGCAGCTGGCACCCTGTGGTGGGTGGCTGAGGCCAGGGCCGTTGGGTGGATGGCTGGCACCGTGAGTACAATGACCAGATTGCAGCTGGCTGCACACGAGGCTGTCCGAGGCATGGGAGGCGGTCTTAAGGCAGAGAACGTGTGCAGCGCACGGTGATAGAGAGGCGGTGTTAGGCAGAACGTGTGCATGCAACATACACAATGACGTCCCGAAAATATCGGTAAATCCAAAGGCTGATTCCGATATATCGGTCGGTCTCTACTTTAAATCCTATTGAACACTTCACATGCGGTGCACTTTGGAAAAGTCGTGCATGCTGCATCTAGGTCAATGGGAAGGCATCAAAAGTGCAAACAAATCCGTGTGAAAGGGCCCTTAAGCTTAGCAAAAGCACATCAAAAATTGATCAGTGGGAAAGGGCCCTTACTGATGGAAAGTTGTATGGGATTTATTTTTTCCCATGTGGCATAACCTGGCCACATAGGGGTGGCCAGTTGAGAATCAGTAGATTCTTGCAAACGGTACTAAATGCTGCTGCAAACTGTGTGAAAGCTGCAGTTCGCAATGAATCTGAATGGTTAATATAAATATTTCCTCTAACCGATCCTGAACATAGACTGTGTGCCTCCAGGGTTGGCGTTTTTGCAGAGTTCTGGCATTTTCTCCAGTTCGGTATACACTGGGTAAGGCCTCATTTACATGGGCTTTGAGGCCTGTATACGGTTTGTGTCCTTAAACTTCAGTGAGCTGCCTGCACATAGCACCTAGAGCAGGGGTCTTCAAACTATGGCCCTCCAGTTGTTCAGGAACTACGATTCCTATCATGCCTAGTCATGTCTGTGAATGCCAGAGTTGTACAATGCCTCATGGGATGTGTAGTTCTGCAACAGCTGCAGGGCTGTAGTTTGAGAATCCCTGACCTGGAGTCTAGACATTGTGATCTGGAGGATGTTTAGCTCTCAAGGTAGACACATTTTTGAAGTGAATCCATGTCAGGCAGCAACTATAGTAAAGGCAGCCCACTTTTATTAAATGAAAAGCTAAGTAAAAGTCCAATACAAATTGCCCATGCAGGGGATTCTTATCCAGCAAACACTAATAACTTAAAATACTAAGCCAACTGGCTCTTAAGGCTCACGCTGCTTCAATTGTAGTACCTCGCTGCACAAGCACTCCTGGCCTTCAAATTGGGATCTGCAGCCCCCCTGGGTTTACTCACTCTCAGAAGCCTCCAGCCCCCTGGACCCCCTAGCCTCCTCCGCTTTCTCAGCCTCCCAGACATTCTTGGTCTCACAGGCCTGTGTAGATGGCTCAACTTTCCCAGTCCTTTTGGGCAAGAAGTCCCCCTCACATTGTATGCAGTTTGACAGGAACACCCAACTCTCCTGATAGGGGTCTTTCTCCAAATGGCAGCAATTGCCCTGAGCTATACTGGGATCTGGTTTTAAAATGATCCTGACCACCTGTTTACTCACACAGGCTGCAGGGAATTAGCCGCGGTTCCTTCCCACTCAGGACACTTCGGAACCTTCAAACTCCAGGCCCCCGATCTGGGATTATAAATTCTGGAGAAAACGTTTTTTCTTTGCTCACAATAAACGGGTCATAGCCTCTCAAACTGTACCAGAGAAAGGATGGTTTCAGCTTGAATGTCATGGATTATTGGTTTTATACTTCACCACTAATCTTTGTAGGATCAGTGGACCTTTCTTAATCCGCAATGTTGCTCCTCTTTGGTACTCAAGTACTACATTAGAGTAATATTGCAGTTTAGAAAACAAAGTCAGTTAAATTTAGTGAGCAGCTAGATTTTTTATTAATAATTCAGTCCTCTGTCAACTAGGGATGCACCGATCCGACTTTTTTGGACCCGATACCGATATCTGGCGTTGTGAAATCGCCGATACCGGAACCGATCCGGAGCTGCACACAAAGTAAGCGACTGCAGTACAGAGCAAAGCCGCTGCTTCATGTGTACGGCTCCTCCATTCACAGGCGGAGTGCATCTGATATCACTCCGCCTGTGAACCGGGACTATACATGAAGTAGCGGCTCCCATCCCATACTACTACTGCACCTAGTAAGGGATGGCTGAGCCGTTACCAAGCACAAACAAAACCGAATCGGCCAGTGGATCAGTCAATGTTACCGATCCCCCCCGATCCATCTAAAATGGCCATATCGGCGCCGATATCCGATCCGAATATCGGATTGGTGCATCCCTACTGTCAACATTAAACTCTTGACCCTTTTTTCCGCCATGTTTCCTTGAGATATATAAAACTCTGCTTCAAATTGTGTTCTTGCCAACAGACTATAGAATGCCACCATTTTAGTTTTGTGTTTTTATTACAGCTTTCTTTATTTGAACCACAAATAATACATTGCACTGGAATGAAAACATACTTGCCACGTGGCCTAGATTTCCTAGAACTAGGCTATTCATACAATAACAGTCATTGGCTTTGACAATAAACTGTATATTGTGTCATGTGCATTAGGCCATGGCTTATTCTGTCCCTGGCTGTGATCCAAAAATACAGATGTGAAAGATTGAATGTGTTTACCTAAAAAGCCATTTTGTGCATTGCAGCCATCCTATGGTGCTTTATAAATAATGGGGTTTCCAATGTACCCACTGAGCAGCGCTTCTCCCAATGTTGCCTTTTCCCTGTGCAAATCATTGCATTGTGGTGTATTACAAGTCTTGGTCAGATAACAAACGAATATAATGTTAGTGTATCTCTATGCATTATTTTTTTTTTCTGTTTTTTGTAGATAGCATGGTGACATGTTCGACCCTCTGTCAAGTTTTTTTTATTGCTGTGTATCCCCACTAGGAAAGCACTTCCCTGTATTGGTGACCATATATCTAGATTTTAAAGCATAATTCCACTTTTGTTGAGAAAAAAACATTCCCCTCTGGGTGATCTATGTACATTGCAGGGATTTTAACAAACTTTGTAGATTCCTACCTTTTTTGTTGGTCTGAAGGAAATCCCTGTGTGTTTATCTCTATCCATGTGGGAAAGTGTATCAAATGAGTGGTTTCTCAATTATCAACCAGCTGTGCATCTGCAGGGCTCCAATGAGGAAAGGTGCTGGGCCTGCATCCCTTTTTGGATGTGATTTTTCATGTGATTTTTTTTCCTATTGGATTGGAAGTATCTCCAAAAATGACATTTCTGTTGCAGGGGATGCCTGAAATCTGACTTGTATCTTAGTGCAGACTTCTGGGAACATTTGGTGGGCCAATCACAGGCAGGAAATGTTTCTGGGGGGGCGTTCTGTACACATTCTATGTACAGAACACATACAGGTAGTCATATTGTATTGCATTTTCAGAAAATGACAGAGCTGCAGATTGAAAAGGAAAGGTAAATTAACATTAAATTACAATATGACTTGTGTCGCAGTTGTATACATTTTTTTTTCTTTTCTTTATTTGCTATTCCCCCCCCCCACCCCACGAAAATGGAGTTACCCTTTAGGAATACTCAGCAGTGTTTACCAAAGAATTTTATTTCTAGAACTGTATGACAGATTATTGGTCGATCAGGACTGCCTAAACCAGTGATGGCAAACCTTGGTACCCCAGATGTTTTGGAACTAAATTTCCCATGATGCTCCTGCACTCTGCAGTGTAGTTGAGGCCTTATGGTGCAAATGTTAAACAAAAACCAATGATCTAGGTCAGTGATGGCGAACCTTGTCACTCTGAATGGATTGGAATTACATTTCCTATAATGCTCATGCACTATGCAGTATAGTGGAGCATCATGGGAAATGTAGTTCCAAAACATCTGGGGTGCCAAGAATCGCCATTATTGACCTAAACTAGGGATCCTCAAACTACGGCCCTCCAGCTGTTGCAGGACTACACATCCCATGAGGCATTGTAAAACTGATATTCACAGACATGACTAGGCATGATGGGAATTGTAGTTCCTGAACAACTGGAGGGCCATAGTTTGAAGACTCCTGCTAAACCATAGCATGAAAGAATAGAGCAAAATTAACTGAAGCTAAATAACAATTGTCCTCCTTTCAGAAGAAAACAATTGGGTAGCAGCTCAACGTTTACTCCAGATCTCAGGGGATGCAGTCTGTCTTTTTATTGTGCAATTCCTATATATAATGCATCCTTTCAATATTGAATTTTTTGATTAGGCCTACAGCTCATTTGGAAAAAAAAAGCACATAAAGCATGTAAACATGAATGTTTTATTCCTGCTTGGCTCTGTATAGCTATAGAGTCTTGTAGGCCCAACAGTGATACTTTTTAGCTATGGCAAGAGAGATCAACAAGGTGGCAATTGAATATGAAATGGCCGTTAACCGGCTCCTGTGTTGGGCGATTAAAGCATCTGCTGGCTGGCTTCTATCTGGCAACAGTTCAATTAATGTGAAAGTTGAGGACATAGCAATTTAAAGTACTTCACTCAGGGTGTAACCAAGCCAGACTTGTATGGGACTTTTAATACTCAGGAACAATTAGGTCATCATTGCTGGGTTCTGTAGCCAAAACTGTAATGACTAACTTCCTTCATTTGCTGATCTGAGGGGCAAGCATTCATGAACAAATCAAGCAGTGTTTTATGATTGTATTCGTGTTTTTCTTTTCCGTGAAAAGATTTTCTCTAATCTATCTGATCCCACAATCCTGCTACACTGAGTCATGCATGGGCTCCTGAGACCACCGCCATTTTGTTGGCGCATTTTCAAACTTCCTGGATAGTTTTTTGGGTATCAATGCAGTCTTATTGGTAGTAATTATAGCAACTGTTAGAAAATTAACTTAATGGGAAACTTAATGGTTTTCATAAGTACACAATTGGAGGTACTGTAATTTTAGATATGACATTGATAGTTTAGATTTTTTTTTTTGATTACTGGTTAATGTTATAACTGATTATTTTATGATTATTTGGATTAATGCAACGATTTTGTTCTTCTAGTGTCTAGCTTCATAATAAGGGCCCTTTCACACTGAGGCACTTTATAAACGTGCCTGAAAAGCTCACGAAAACCTATTACCATTAAAATCAATAAATGCTTTCACACTGGGGCAGTGCGCTGGCGGGGCGGTGAAAAAAATCCTGCAAGCAGCATCTTTGGAGCGCTCAAAAAAGCGCCTCAAAAACCCCCCTCTCTGTTGAAATAAATAGTGCCTCAAAAGCACCTCAAAATGGTTCTTAACGCTGTTTGAGTCATGTCCCAAAAAAAACGCACCGCTAACACCTGAAAAGTGCATAAACAGCGCTACAAAAGGGCTCAGCATTTTATGGCAAGTTTTTCAAAGCGTAAAAAGGGCTCTAAGTGTTGTGACTGACATCTTTGCTTTTAAAGATTTCTTCCCGCTATCTGTCCCAGTAACAAAATTGGTAAGTGAAGCGGCACCAAAATTTTTATTTCAAACCATTTCCATTTCTGACCCTAATGTCAGCCATTGTTATTTCTCTTCAGAGCAGAGATTTTCCTTTCTTCTTGACCTGGTTACACACAAGGAAATGAGAGGAAATTTTACTAACGAGGTTGTGAAAGGCAACAAAACCTTTGAGGTTCTTACTCTTCGTTACGCTATCCATAACTAATTGAACTCCAAACCGCTAAAATACATAGGATCTGTTTTACTGGCCAAAATTATTATTTCTCTTTATCCAGTACTGTCCATCCAGTACTGAGATTTCCACAGGTTTGTCCCATAGTGCAGCCAGGTCTAGCAGGGGAGAGGACCTGGTTCTGTCTGCCTTGATTTCCTCTTTCACTTACAAGTTTCTGCCTCCAGGACAGTTCGCTGTTTCCCTCCTTGAGGTCCTGAGACTGATATATAAAAAGAGAAGGTGTGCACCTGCGCCTATGGGTTCTTAGATAATTAAATATGTGCACCATAAATATTATAATAGATATTAATTTGTGAATAAATATAGAAAATTAAAGTGCAGCTGCAATAAACTCCTTCTGCCACAGAGCAGGTAAAGTAAATATAGAAAATTCCAAAATCTGAAGACGTCGCATATTGATGACGAAACGCGTCATTTTGGAACGCACGCAGGGGGCACGTGACCGGTAGTCGGGTAGGATGGAGTGGAACGCACGCGGAAGCCGGCGTTCCCTGTCCTGTTCACACTTGCGGTGATACCACACCATCCGTGTCTGCCTCCTTATTTCCATTCTTTTGCATTATCCTTATGTTTTCAACCAGTTTATGTTTTTAGATCTGTCTCTTATGCATGCAAAGATTTTATATGACCGATCATATTTGAATAAAATGTTTTAAACATTTTTAAAACTGATCTCGCTATGAAAATTTTGCTACTCACTCACTAGAGTCCATCTCTAACTTTACTGAAACTTCACAACTGAGGATGAGGAGGAGGTTGCCCTATCCCTTTTGGATGTGTGGTGCATGCGGAGTGTACTGATATATCTTTAAGTCTAAGGTTACCATTTTTTTTCTTGTTGACATGGTATGCACATGTTTAAAACCTAGCGCAACCTACATCAGTTGTCTTTAATGTTACCATTCTGGGTGCCCTTAGAGTTGAGTTGTATCGTCATTGGTCTAACCCCACTAAGGTATTTCTGCTCCAACCACTTTGCCAGCAACTCTTATTGAGGAAGTGCCCCTCAAAATGGGAAGTGTCTATTTGGTGGTTACGACCATTCCCTGTCTTAACAAGATTTTTACTGCATCGGTTAGTGAACATTCTAGTGTTTTAGGGATCCTGTGGATAAATGGCTATAAGCCCCTCCAAGCGACTATATAAAGGAAGTGGGGAGGCATGCCCCGAAATGTGTGATCATTGTAACACTGTAGCTGTGGTTGGTACTATGTGGTGGCCGGTTCCCTCTTCCTCCATGTGATGTGGAGGAGCAGCTCTTGCTTTCTCTTGTCAGGTGCTAGCGTGTCCAGCTTTAGCATGCCACAGCCTGCCCATGGTCCCCTAAAGCAGGGGTCTTCACATTTTTTTAAACTAAGGGACAGTGTACTGAACTTGAGCCTTTTATGGGGGCTAGACTGTGGCCAGTGGGAGTGTAAAATACATGGCACCTTTGGTCAGTAGGAGAAGGAATAGTATCCCATTATTGGTGTCATTGGAAGAAATATTCCATCATTTCTATCAGTGGAAGTAATAGTGACTGATCGTTGGTGTCAGTGGGAGAAATAGCGCCCGAAGGGCTGGATAAAGGCGATTAAAGAGCCACAGTTTGGGGACCTCTGCTCTGGAGTATTCTAAATCCAGTGAGCATGGCACAGCTCACTTCATCTGAGCTTTTTTCTTAGTCTTACCCGACCGGTGCGGGAATGATGTCCAATTACCGCGCACTCTTCTATTACCTACATGTGTGGGAGGGAACCTGTCGGAGACAGAGGACTACGTAGCTACACCTGGCAATCCTATCTTCTATTGATGTGATTTGTTTTTATTCATCCAGATGGGAGTGCAATACTTTGTTCTATTGGATCTTTATTAAAGGTTTTATTGCTCTAGGATTTGTGCTTTCTGTTTTTTATCTTTTCAGCCTTTTCTACTGCCTGGTGTATTTGTGAAAGCTGAGGGACCTTTGGGCAGTTGCATTGTATTGGTTTTATCCTCTCAGAACTAATTTATGAGGGACATTCAGGCCTCATACACACTGGACATTATAAAAAGGCCAGTAGCGTGTAGCGTTTTTCAGCATTTTTAGCATTTCGCGTTTTGCTAAAATAAAAAAAAAACCTAAACTTCCACAAAAGCTTATGGCTCAAAAATGCTCAAACATCGAATAGCCACATTTTTCAGCTTTTTACAGAGTTTGAGCGTTTTACAGCTGAAAAACACCTCTCAAAACCCTCTAGTTCTGGGGGGTTTTTTCCTGCCAAAAAACGCCATGGACACCTAGGATAACATGCTGGAGAGTTTACCGGCTGCAGGAAAAAAATGCCTGAAGCCAAAAACAGCAGCCTTACAAATATCCAGTGTGTTCAAGGCCTTATGGTGCAAATGTTAAACAAAATGATGTAGGTCAGTGATGGCGAACCTTGGCACTCCAGATGGATTGGAACTGTGTTTCCCATAATGCTCATGCACTATGCAGTGTAGTAGAGCATCATGGAAAATGTAGTACCAAAACATCTGGGGTGCCAAGGTTCGCCATCACTGATCTAGGTTATTGCGTAAACACAAGCTGTTCCAAGGCCCTAAACTCGCTTGTGGTTTCTGTCCAACCACCTTCCTTGCAGCCCTGTCCATTTTTCAGGCTTTGTGTATCTAGTTTCAGAGTATGTCTAGGAATCCTAAATCTGTTCTAAAGCCCCGTACACACGATCAGATTATCGAACGATCTGTCGTCCGTTTTTTGTGGCATGCTAGTCTGATGTGGAAAGTGAAGAGGTTATTTTCATACGAATTTTCCCGTACGACCGAATTCTACTTCAGAAGTGATGTCATATGCTGGATTGCATTGTATGTGTTCTTTCGTCTCTGAGCATGCCTAGTCTTGCTTTTAAGATTTTTTTTTTTTTCCGTCAAACTGTACTAATGAGACGAAAATCGGACGTTGTGTTGACGGACGATTAAAATTTTATCAGGATTTTTTTCGGCCGAAAAGTCTGAGTCGGCTGTCGAAAGCACCATACTAACAATCCGAAAATCGGCAGATCGGTTGTCGGACGAAACTTCCCTTCAGATTTTCTTATCGTGTGTACGGCCCTTAATGGTACCTTCGGTCGTCAATCTATTGGAGCTCACCCTGAAAGAAGCCCAGAGATCAGCTTTGTTCACGCCACGTTCAAAACTTACTGTGCTGTTAAGTTAATACTCAAATGCAGGTCGCAAATGCAGTTTGTTTGCATGCAGCAGACTACATGGTACCAAGTACTGTCTAATCCAGTTGCAGGGAGTTTTGTAAAGTATTGCATGCACTACCTTTGGTGCGGTGCGCACCACACTGAAAAATTGAATTGTAACATTCCAAAAAGGGCAAATTGTTCTTTAGTCGTAGCTTACCTCAAATAACATTTTCTTAACCAGTTCTGGACTGGAAGGATTTGCCCCCTTAATGACCAGGCCATTTTTTGCGTTTTTAAGGAAAATTGCGCGATTGTGCGACACTGTACCAAAATAAAATTGATGTCCTTTCTCTCTCACAAATAGAGCCTTCTTTTGGTGGCATTTCATCACCTGTGCACATACATAGTGTAAAACTGCTTCAATAGGAATTATTAAAATGGTCAAAAACCCTTAGACATCCGCAGGTAACCAGCATGTAGTGAGTAGAGTTATTACAGGCAGGAAAAAACGGCCCTTATTTCTTATTGAAGCAGTTTTACACTATGTATGTGCACTCTGGCTTATGGCCTCTTTCACACTGCCGCTACGGATGTCCCTATATCACCCCATCCATTTGCGGGTGATAAACGGACATAATGCATGTCAATGGGATTGCGGATGACCATCCGCTGACATCCGATTTGCGTCCTTTCAGTTCTGTTCCGTTTTTTGGAACGGAACAGAACCCCATTTTTTCTTCCGTTTAAAAAACGGAAAGGATGCAAAATCGGATGTCAGCTGTGTCATCCGCTGACATCCGCAATCCCATAGACATGCATTATGTCCGTATATCATCCGCAAACGGATAGGATGATATGCGGACATACGGAGCGGATGACACAAGTGTCATCTGTGTCCGTGAAAAAAAAAAAAAAAGTGCCGGAGCGGAGATAAAAAAAAATGGAGCGGCCGTGTGAAAGAGGCCTATTTCTATAGATCGATGTGCTGCCGGGAGACAAAGTCATCACAATCCAGGAGTATATGGATACAGTTTGATTGACCATCCCTCACGATTGGACTACTTTCTCCTATGAGGATTACATGGCCTGTTTGACCCATTTACTAGAAGGTACCTGGGTCCATCTTTTCTGGTGAGCGCATATGCCTTCTATGTTGGTGGTGTGTTCTTTCTCACTGACAACTTTGGAAATCTGAACACTTCAGCTTCACTTTTGGTTTTCCAGTATTTTTCACATGGTTATATGAACTTTGGACTCTTAGGCCCCTTTTCACACTTGTGCGACTTGTCCTGCGATTTGGGATTGCAAAGTCGCATGACAAGTCGTTCTCCATGATTTCCAATGAGTATCGTTCATATCTGTATGACTGTCCCTGCACTACTTGTGGGCGATTTTTTTTTTTTTTTTTTTTCTTTTAATGCGTTTTGAGGTCCAAAGACAAAGGCATTGCTTCAAGTCCAGTCAAAATCGTGGCAACAAAATTGTGTGACTTTTAAGTCGCACAAGTGTGAAAGGGGCCTTATTGTGACATGAATGTATTGTTACTGATTTTCAGTTAGGTGCACAATTCATTAAATGCATATTGATTGTGCGCTGAACTTTTGTTTTATGCGATTTACGGACCATTTTATATTTATATGTCAGTTGTAGTGCTGGCAGCTTCTATCTTGGATAGGCAGTGTTTGCCCGCATCTATCACAAATCACAATATCTCTATATTTTGGGTGGGGAATGAGATGGGTCTGATTCATGATTGTGTGGTCAGCTTTGGAAATTACCATCTCTAGCTATTGATGACTCAGACAGGAGTAAGAAAATTGACTGCATTCGGTTTTAGAAATGGTGGGGTTGCTTTACTAAAACTGGGGAGCGCAAAGTCTGGTGCAGCTCTGCATAAAATCCAATCAGCTTCCAGGTTTTTTTTTTGGGCATAGTTTAATTGAACAAGCTGAATTTAGAAGCTATTGATTACCATGCAGAGATGCATCAGATTTTGCACTCTCCAGTTTTAGTAAATCAACTCCAGTTTCCCATTTTCAGAAATGTTCTTTTCTTATGTTGTGTTTGTATATTTCTAACCTAGAAGAAACCGGAGGCAATTCGTTTTCTTTTCGGGTTTTTAAGGAAGATATTAAATCGTTCATTCATTCGTTCATTCATAGATACATACCCCAGATGTACAATTTTTGTATATATATAGGAATAATCCCATGGACACAATCCTAATCTCATAACCCTGATAGAGCCTTCTGGTGCATCTCATGACCTTTAGTCCAAAAGTATATTGCTATGTCTGATCATCTGGGATGGTTGATACTGCATGTTTTGTTGTATAATAAATGATTGTGCAGTGATCGTACTTTAATTTAGCACTTTTATGGGGGGAGGAGGGGGTGTATAAAGTCCTGGTTCACACCAGTGTGGCTTTGAAGTTGCGCTTCTTCAGCGTGACTTCAAAGCCAACTATAAATTTGATTTCATGTGTGGCTTGCTGACATCTGTGGGACTTCATTTGACAGATTTTTTTTTTTTTATGTCCTGCGATGCCTTTGCTGCAAATGGGGTGCAACGTGTCATGCGACTTTGAACTGTCAAGTCACATGACAAGTTGCACCAGTGTGAACCAGGGATAAGAGAACGTGAATATATACTTGTGTTTATCTTAAATTACTGTGTAAAATTATATAATTTTTATAGGATATAGATTTTACCCTTTTTTGTATAAAGTCTGTTTTTTTTTTTTTTTTTTTTAATGCAACTTTTTTTTCTGACAAGTAAAAATCCGGATTGCAGAGCCAAATGCAAGGTTAAGCACACGGCCACCGTGAAAGAGTTTATATTTTTGCTACTTTTTTTTTTAAAGTGATGATTTCATGGGATCAGCTGATAATGAGTCAACGGCATAGTTTATTTCTAGTTTTTGTAAAGTAAGCAATGGCACGATGAGAGAAAGAACAGTTGTAGATTGCAACATGTTATAGTAAATGGAATCAGCTAATGCAACACACGTGATATAAATAAAACCAAGTGGTTGAAAAAGAACCTTCAGTGCCAGTTCACATATATGTGATGAAGGAACTCTGCGAATCCACTGCGGGTTCCCGCATCACATCCAAATCGCAGGCAGTTCACACTGCCATATCGCAGTGTGAACTGTCAGTTCAGACCTAAATCGGATCGCATAGGTGTGAACCACCATGCGATATGATTCTGCTGCGACCCCAAAAAAGGGTCGTGTGTGTGTGTGTGTGTGTGTCCGAATGCGATGCAAATTCAATCTGTATGGCTGAATTTGCATCGCACAGACATCACGTGATTTTCCGAGCAGTGCGCTCCAAATCGCATGCAATGTCTGCCATCGGACTAACGTGAACCGGGACTAAAAGTGTATATGCAAACAAATATAAAATGTAGAATTGCAGTGACAGTGGTGCCAAGGTCCAAAGTCCTAAAGTATATGTACAGCCTCACCTTGTAAAACAACCCATTCAGTTTAAAATAGAAAAGAAAAGCGTGTGTGTGTAGCTATATAAAAAGGTGTGATTACATTCGCTCTAATCTCAGCTGCATGATTGCTGGGGGAAGAAAAGCAGAAGCGGTGCCATTGGCTCCCACAGCTGTCAATCAAACTCAGCCAATTAGGAGAGAGAGGGGGTGGGGCCGAACTTCAGCTCTGTGTCTGAACGGATACAGGAAGCTGCAGCTTGGCTCGGGTGCCCCCATAGCAAGCTGCTGGCTGTGGGGGCACTCAACAGGAGGGAGGGGCCAGGAGCAGCTAAAAGGGACCAGAGAAGAGGATTTGGGCTGCCCTGTGCAAAACCAACTGCACAGAGGAGGTAAGTATAATATTTTCTCTAGCGCTCATCGACAGACGTAGTCCTCGGTGATACACCACCTTCGGGTTATGTTACCTCCGCAGGAGCAGGACTAGACAGGAAATTAAAAAGCTCTGGCCACACCCTAGGGGCAGTCCCAGAGGGTATATCCTCTCTCTCTCTGCCTCAGCAAATCAGTTATTTTCTGTCTAGTTAGGAGTAAGGACCTAGACACCTTGCTGGGATCTTAGGTCCTGGCAAGAATTTTTTCTTAAAGGATTTTTTTTAGACAGCTTTTTTCTCCAGTGTTCCTGTGAGATCTTCAAGCAAGAAAGCTGAACTGGGCGACGGGCTGGATGTTGAGATCCGGTGGTCACCCCAGTTCAGCCTACGAGCGCGTGCAGGCCATAGCTCCGCGCTGGGTCGGCCGCGACAAAGTCCCATTAAAGGACTGTCCACGCGAGTTAAACGTCTCGCCGAAACGCCAAAGACCATGAGTCACGGCGTCCGTATCGGTCGACAGCCCTCCCGCCCCGGTGGAGAGGGGTACTGTCAGGAGTTGGTGCCCGCCTGGTTCCGGTATGGTGAGTAGTATGTTCCCCCTTTTTTTCCCTGACGGGTTTTGTGGTGAACGCGGGCCCCTCTCTGTATGGTAAGAAAGAGTCCTTTCTATCCTATAACATGTCACAAATCCTCCTACTTTGAGTGTGATTTATGTGTGCAAAAGCCAGGAGGCTTGGCTTGGGAGCTAACAATCTATTGTATACATGTTTTAAAGATGTAATCTGTGGCATTCTGGGAATCTTATGGGTTAAGTATAAGCTACCTACCAGTCAGAAGCCACGGACATGTAGACTGCCTTCCAAATCAGATCTCCAGCTATTAGCAGGCCTCCCGAACGGCCATGCGGTACGCCAGGGCCGGTACCGCCAACCACGCCATATCCCCATGCAGAGAGAGTGTTGTGTGCCCTGCAGCACACCGCTATTCAGTACAGGCCGCCGCCATTTTTTTTGCTGGATCGCACGAGCCGCCATTTTGGCGTAGCCTCGTGTCTCCAGCATGGGGGCGGCCATGTTTGAGGTGATCCTACACCTCGTGGAGCTTGGGGGAGGCGCCGGAAGGCGTGCAGAGGGGCGGAGCCGCCTCCTTTCTTCCTGGGCAGCCAGCCAAAAGACTTCCTGTTTGTCAAGACAGTGCTGTAAGCTGTTGCAGTTTAACTCTGAGCATCAAGTGGTGAGCCTGGGGGTCTATCTCTCTCTCTCTCGATCGATAGGGATCCCTAGCAGGTAACACTAAGGGGCTTTTTGTGGCGCTGGGGGTCAGAAAAGAAAAAAAAAAAAAAAAAAGTTTTTTTCTTTACTTTTGAATTTATATTATCCAGGTAGTAACTGGAGTTATTATGGACCCTGCCACACATATTCCCCCACCTGTTTCCCTCGAGGGGGCCTCGGGACCCGCCGGTGCACAGAGTATAGAGTCATTTACAGCAATTTTGGAGTCTATGGTGGCTCGGGTGGAGGCGGCCTGTCAGGGACGGGGGTCAAGGAAGCGACCCCCGCCTACCCCTATACCATCTGACACCTCTGACTCAGATTCAGAGATGGTCACGGCAGTTGCAAGTTCCTCTGCAAGGGCTGTTATCCCAGGTAAAGCCCCCTCAGACAGTGAGGAGGATGCTTCTTCTCTTGCTATAATTCAGGAAGAAGCATTGGTGGACGCACTAGTTGTGGCAGTGCAAGAAACCTTAAAACTTGAGGCTTTACCGGCAGAGGCAACTGAAACAGAGAGGCCTTTTGGGACTAATAAGCCCATCAAGACGGCGAAGGCTTTTCCTGTACCTAAATGTTTTGGTAATCAGATTAAAGGAGAATGGGAGCATTCTAAACGTACCTTTACTATTTCCAAGCGTATTGCTAGACGCTATCCGTTTGAGGAATCCATCATTAAGAAATGGACGGTACCACCAGTCGTGGATCCGCCTATTTCCAGGCTGAATAAAGCCACGGTTATTCCAGTGGAGGACACTTCGTCCTTTAAGGATCCGGTGGATCGAAAGATAGAAGCAGAGTCCCGCACTATCTTTTCTCTGATAGGGTCAGCTTTTAGACCAGTAATTGTTATTGGTCTAGTTTCCCAGACACTTACGGAATGGGCGAAAATGGTACGCCAAGATCTTAGGGGAAAAGATGTTCCCCAGGAGACATCTGATTTGATGGAACAGATCATACAAGGGCTACGGTTTATCTGTGACGCAGCCTTGGACACTACTCCCGTATTAGGGCATGCATCTAAGTTAGCAGTGATCCTCAGACGTGTGCTGTGGTTAAAATGCTGGTCAGCTGACCTAGGTTCCAAAAAGACCTTGACAAATCTCCCTTTTCAGGGGAATCGTCTATTTGGAGCCAACCTAGATGAAATCATTAAGGATGCCACTGGGGGCAAGAGCACTTTTTTGCCACAGGCTGCAAAAGCTAAGGGACCTCGCAACAAGCGAGGACCTTTCTTTACCGCCCATAAAGGGCGCCCGGCTGGTACTAGCGGGAAAGGCAAGACTCCTCCAGGAGGGTTCAAGAAGGGGACCAACCCAGCCAAACCCGAAGCAAAGGAGTACACAGCCTGAAGGTGCGCCCCCACCCGGTTTCAGGGTGGGGGGACGTTTTCACCGGTATTCAGGACATTAGATCGAGCATCAACCACTACTACCGGTGCGATTCTTCCCTTCCAACATTTAAGTACTACAGGAAGCGGTAGTTACCGTTCCCTGAAAAGATCTTTTCCTTTACCTTTTCCTAAGATTAGTCCCGATACCTCACAGGAATCGGATCTGGTTGACCAGATAGGCCAAGTAGCCTCTAGTCGGGTGACTTCGGTCCCTGAGGTTCAACCAGAAAAGATCACCTTTCCTGATAACTATCAGGTATCTGATAAATGTGTGGGAACAGAAAACGACCAGACTTTCTCGGATGGTCGGGGCCAGATAGCTCTAGGGACGCCTGGTTCAGATCCAATCAGCGCCAGTGGTCCTAGAAATTCTAGGCTGGCCTCCTCAAGCCGGCCTGGCCGACTTGGACATGTTAGTCGCAGACGTTCCGTGGGAACTTCGTCTCAGGGAGTGTCTGTGGTCTCAAGGACCAATTTACCTTCGTGCTTTACAGTCGCTGGTTTTAATGGCCTGGCCATTGAGACCCAAGTACTGAAGGACAGAGGTTTGTCTACTTCAGTCATTCCTACCCTTATTAAAGCAAGGAAAGCGACTTCCAGCAAAGTCTATTATCACACATGGAAGACTTATATTGCGTGGTGCGAATCTTTAGGATTTCCTCCACGTACCTATTCGGTGACTCGAATATTGGCCTTTTTGCAACAAGGGGTTGAGCAGAAGCTAGCCTTGAGCACCATCAAGGGTCAAGTTTCAGCATTAGCAATCTTCTTTCAGAAGCCTTTAGCTACCAAATCCTTGGTGCGGAATTTCATCCAGGGGGTGCGGCACCTGGCTCCTCCAGTCCGCGCGCCCTTACCGCCCTGGGATCTTAATTTGGTTTTGTCGGTTCTACAGAAACCTCCCTTTGAAAACATCAGGGAGATTCCCTTGCTTACTCTATCCCAGAAGGTGGCCTTCTTGGTGGCTATTACTTCTGCTCGCAGGGTGTCAGAACTGGCTGCATTATCATGCCAGTCACCATACCTAGTGATTCATAGGGATAAGGTAGTACTTCATCCTAAGCCATCTTTTCTTCCCAAGGTGGTTTCAGATTTTCATCTGAATGAAGATATTGTACTACCTTCCTTGTGTCCTCAGCCCAAGCATCATCGGGAACATGCGTTGCATTCCTTAGATGTGGTTCGGGCAATCAGGGTATACCTGAAAGCTACGGAATCATTCCGTAAGACGGATTCACTTTTTGTGATCACGGATGGCCCCAGAAAGGGTTTGCCTGCATCTGCCGCGACCATTGCCAAATGGATTAGACAAACGGTGGTACAGGCTTATTCTATTAAGGGTCAGAGTCCTCCGTTCCCTGTTAGGGCGCACTCCACTCGAGCGCTCAGTACTTCCTGGGCCTTTCACCATCAGGCGTCAGTGGTCCAGGTATGTAAGGCGGCCACCTGGTCGTCGGTACATACCTTTACAAAATTCTATAAAATTGATGTGACGGCATCGGCGGATGCCTCATTTGGCCGCAAGGTTTTGCAGGCCGCAATTTGAGGAGACCGGTGGTCTACCTCGAGGGTTTTTTTCTGTTTGAAAAAAAAAAAAAAAAAAAATTGTTTTCTCTTTTTTTGGTTGAGTCTCATCATTAAGGATGAGCATTGTAAACTTCTAGTTGGCACCGGTTGGGCCTTCTAGATTGGGATTTGATTTCCATTTTCCCACCCCTCAGTTGTGATACTGCTCTGGGACGTCCCGAAGGTGGTGTATCACCGAGGACTACGTCTGTCGATGAGCGCTAGAGAAAAATGGATTTTTGTAAAATCTTACCGTAAAATCCTTTTCTCTTAGCTCATCGACAGACGTAGTCCCCGCCCCTCTGTTTTGGAGTTGGGTTGGGTTAAATTCTCTAAGCACTGCTTTTTCACATAACTGATTTGCTGAGGCAGAGAGAGAGAGGATATACCCTCTGGGACTGCCCCTAGGGTGTGGCCAGAGCTTTTTAATTTCCTGTCTAGTCCTGCTCCTGCGGAGGTAACATAACCCGAAGGTGGTGTATCACCGAGGACTACGTCTGTCGATGAGCTAAGAGAAAAGGATTTTACGGTAAGATTTTACAAAAATCCATTTTTTGTTATTTTATTAGAGAGAGAGCAAAAAAAAAAAAGACTTTACAATCCCCTTAAGTTAGGGGAGAAGTTTGGGTTTGTTTATATTTTTCAAAATCCCACTTACCCCTGCTGGCTCTAAGGCCCCTTTCACAAAGGCGGACCATTCAGATCCGCCTGTCAGTTTTTCAGGCGGATCTGAACGGTCGCCCCATGCATCTCTATGGGGCATCGGAACCCTATTTTCCATCCGTCCATCGGATCGGATGAGAACGAACAGGCGGTCTGTTCCCATCTGATTCCCCCATAGAGAACAGCAGGGACCTGACAGCTCTGTCTCCACACACAGCGCCGAGACAGAGCTGCGATCCGCCTACTCAGCGGGGGATCGACGGATCGATCCCCTGCTGAGATAAACGGAGTCCGCCGACAGTGTGAAAGGGGCCTTAGACTGAAAACCGAGCAATCAAAGACTGCTGATCTTCCCAGTCCAGAGTTTTGGGCGGATCCCGACTTTGTCACATATTAAATGAGCCTGGACCGGCTCTGTCCAGAAACCAGAATTTTAGGGTCCCTTAACTCTTTTTTTTAAAAGTCTCCTTCCTTTTCTGGTGGCAACTTTTATTTTGGATTGTTTTTTTTTTTTTTTCCCTTACAGTAGTTTCAACTCCTCACCACTCTTTACAAAACTATTTAAAAAAGAAACATATATATGATGAGATATGTATGTATGTATATATGTATATGTATGTATGTATGTATGTATGTATGTATGTATGTATGTGTATATATATATATATATATATATATATATATATATATATATATATATATATATATATATATATATATATATATATGTATATGTATGTATATATATATGTGTGTATATATGTTACACCATACAGTAGCTTGTTATTTGAGCTAAGATGTAATGAGTCTTATGTATGTCAGACTAAATAAAGGATGTTTTACAGTGTCCTCATCCTATCACCACCGTTTAAAGGGCAAATAAATTCACACAGTCTTTGCTGGCTGCACAGAGAAGGCGAATTTTTTTTTTTTTTTTTTCCTAAACCCAGAACACAATATCTGGTCTCACAGTACACAGAACATGGAAATGCAATTATTTTAGTAAATCTAAACTGCTAAATACCTGTTATCAGCAGTATATAGCAGTCTTGTGACTTCTATCAGTGTCCGGCTGAGCAATAGTGTTAAAGCTTGTAGGAGGAGTTTTCATTCTACTCTGACTGTCCTATGAGGCTGCAGGCCCCCCTGTTTTTTTGCCTAAACAGTGCTGATTGGCCCTGTACTACTGATCACATGCACACCCCCCCCCCCCCAAAAAAAAAAAACCTGAGCATGTGCAGAGTTCCCCCGAGGATCTCTTCTATCAGAAGATGGATTGGGGACAGTGAAAGAAGGGGAGGGATCACAGAAGACTGCATCAAACAGCCTTTTTGCACAATGTGCAGGGGATTAACCCCTTAGGTTCCACAGTGTATATGAAGTAAAGGCTTGTTTTACACAAACTGATTTTATGGTTGTAAGTTTAGTACCGTAAAACTTTAACTCAGAAACGTGATTAATTTCATGAGAGATATTTTACATGTACTTCCTTCTTCCTTTTTTATTACTCACATGCTTAGGGAGGTAAAAACTATGCAACACTTCTATAAATTAATAACAAACAGGGTTTCTCATCCCTTTCGTGACTAGTGACTATTGAAATGTTGATTAACCCCACGCCCCCACCCACCCCCCCCCCCCCCCCACCCTGCCAAATTTGGCTCTTTAGTATGCACTGGTTAACCTCACAAGAACTTTTACCTCCCAAAGTTTTTTTTTTTTTTTTTTTTCAGGGCATATAAGGCTTGACTATAACGAATACCCAGAACTTTATTTTAAGCTGACAAGTGACTAAAAACACAAAATATGCAGTTTTAGTTTTTGTAATGTGTTAAGAATTTTGTACAATTGATATTATTTTTCAAATGTTTTTACATAATTTTCTCTTCTTTATCTGAAGTACAGGGACACCAAATATGTGTAGGTTATGTCCGCAATGTATGGTTGATCAAATAAGTGCGTGTAATTTGGATTTCTAGACCATTGGGCCTTTTCAAGTACAATTACTGTAAACCAGCTGAATTTTAGACACCACTGCAAACTACTGGGACAGAGCCCAAATATTCTTATTTGCCTAACATCACTGACGGGAGTTTGACCGCTCTGAACATGGAAGTTCTGAGAGATGAGCAGCTTGGGGTTCATTGTGCGGATTTGAGGTCTAGAACAGACATTCCTTATTTCCTCCACCTTTGGTCATTCTGAATGCCACCACTATGGTCCCAGGGTCCTGGAGGGGCAAGGTGAGACCCTTTGAGTGAACATCCATATGATCATCTGCCGCCATATAACTGTAGAATGAACAGGTAGCTTTATAGCTGCCTGTATCAATTCTACTGTAAAATTGATCAGAAGGATCAATACAAGAAAGCAAACCTGTTTGAGGTAAGAGACTTAAAGTGGTTGTAAAGGCATAAGGTTTTTTACCTTCATACATTCTATGCATAAAGGTAAAAAACCTATGTGCTGCAGCCCCCCTTAATACTTGCTGAGACCCCTGTCAATCCAGTGATGTCCACAAGAGCCTTGCCTCTCTGGGGACTCGCACTCCTGATTGGCTGTTGGCAGCAGCAGGAACCATTGGCTCCGGCTGCTATCAATTGCTGCCAGTAAGCCAATCAGGAGATGGAGGGGGCAGGGCTAAACTGCGTGTGTTGAATGGAGACACAGAGCAGCGGCTCAGCTCAGGTGCCCCCATAGCAAGCATTGGCGTGCAATTGCATGAGATTGGAACCATGTATGGGCAGGCTGAAGGTATCCAACTTGATCAATCAACTTGGGTACAACCAGCCTGTAGGATTTTACATGCGATTATTGCTAGCGGCTAGCAATAATCACTGTTCTCCTGGTGGGGACAACTTCCCTCTTCCCCCCCCCCCCCGGGAGAGCACAATGCCTCCACAGGAGGGATTCCTCCATCAACCCACGCTTGCGGGAAAGAAAATCATATGGTCTAAGGCCAGCCTTAAAGGCACTTTTATAGATACCTGAGGGGGACTACAAATTTGCCATTTAGGGTCTTGAAGAGCGGTTTAGTAATTGGAGGATTTAAACCTAGGACTTTCTTCGAGCAAGAAATCAGTGGCTGGCTAAAGTATTGGTTTATCTTCTCTAATTTAAGGTGATTTCACAATGAACGTATCAAGTGAGTGGTTGTAAAGTGCTTGGTAAAATTCCTTCAACTGACCAGCCATGTCCTGAGACTTAAAAGCATTTTCCCATTACCCCAGTCAATGGTGAGGTATAAAAGCATGTGCTCTAATTGGTGCATTTGTTAAGGTTCTGCTAGGCCTGTATCTCAACGTGTGTGTGTGTGTGTGTGTATATGTATATGTATGTGTATATATATATATATAGTGTATATATGTATGTGCGTCCAATCTTGACTTGTTGGGCCTTTTTACCTTGTATAATATGGCTTTCAACAACAAGTCCCTATTTAATTGTTAATCTGTGGCTACAGGTTGATTGCTGCCTGTCTAGCTTGTAAGAGCATTTTGATGTATGGTGAAATCCCTGGCTGATTGATTTCCAATTTGTGTAGGTTGCTGAACTTCTAGTCTTTAACTATAAACTAAAGCCCCGTACACACGCACAGATTGTTGGCCGTAAATTGTTGGCTAACGTCCGATCTGCCGATTTTCGGCTTGTTAGTATGATGCTTCCGACAACCAACTGCGAACTTTCGGCCGAAAAAAAATCTGGTGTGCAGGCTATAAAATTTTTGTTGGCCAACAAAGAACGGCCGATTGTTCCTCAGTCAGTACAGATTTCGGCAGACAAAAATCAGATGAGCAAGACTGGGCATGCTCAGAGAAGAAAAAACACACGAAAAGTAAACCAGAACAGGACATCACTTCTGAAGTTGGTTTTTGTTGGCCAACAAAAGTCCAGTGCAAGTCTAGAGCACATTTCAACCAACAAACACTGGACAAAAGTTGGCCGATCATTTGGCCAAGAATCTGCGTGTGTATGGGGCTTGGGCAGCTGAAGCCGGCGCGGTCCTCTTCTGTGTCTTCTTCCGCGTCTTCTTGTCCCAGAATGCGCCTGCACCGGCCCCTCTCGTCACTTCCGGCGCTGCGCCGCATTCCTCCACAGCTTCTGGGCATGCCCAGAAGCTGTTTAGCAGGGGAATGCGGCGTCGCCCGGAAATGACGAGCGGGGCCGGTGCCGTCGCATTGATTCCTGGGAGCTATGACGTTCAGCTCCCAGGAATCATAGCGAGACAGGAAGTGACGGGGTGAGCCGCGGCTCCGAGGGAGGAAGTACTCTGAGGTATCTTCGATCTTCAATTACAAGGTAAGTAAACAAAAAAAAAAAATAACTATACAATTCCTTTTCAGGTGAGGTCTACCTAGCGGAGGGGCACAAAAAAAAAATATTGTTTTTGTGCCCGGAACTCCGCTTTAACTTTACATGCATATTGCTCTTACCCCTATCAATTGAAATAGTTTTTTTGCCAAAAACATAAACGGAAATATATGTCTTGCATTAATCATACATCTTGCTTTGCCCAAATTAAACCACAGAACCAGAATGTTGGCTTTTTCTATCAAGATATTCTATTCTCTAGCCTGTTCGATCCATTTAATCTAGTAAAGCTTTTTGATACAAGGGTTTCAGTGAGAACAATCCAATATCATTTTGTGGGCAGAGGCTTTGCAGATTTTAAAGCTTTGCTTGGTGCTATAAATTCCACAAATTCTTTAGCTGCAGAAAGACAGGAAACTGCTGTTTAAAATAGGAAATGTATTGAGGAGCAAAACTACCATAGAAGTTTTCTTCCTTTTTTTGGTAAAAGGGTTTCTAGGCTTTAAAAGTGACAACAGGCCACATCACCAGTCTATAGCACTGCGTACCAGAATGCTGACATCTGCCCTGCATCTGTGCACAAACAGTATATTGCTATTCTGAATAAATTCCATGCCCATAACTGGAGGTAGAATATAAACTGGTCTTGCTGTTCTCTATTACTACAGATAAACTGATATGTTTGCTATTCAGAAATTAATACTTTTGCTATTCAGTAATTAATAGGCAAGTTTTTGATAATTCTTTCTTTAACTGCTACAATGTTGCTGATATATTGGCCTTCTATTACTTTAAAGACTTGTGTTTTAAGCAGACATAAGGATAATTTTAGTTCCTCTACAATAAGGGACAATGGCTAGCAGTTTGTACATTGACAGCATGCTCTAATGTCACATGACATGCAGGGTTATGGTGAGACGTCCCAACTCTGTAATGCCTCGTACACACGCAACGATTATCGGCCGACCGATCGTCCGACTTTTGTCCAGAGTTGTGTTTTGTTGGTTGGAATGTGCCTAGACTACACACGAATTTTCTCGGCCAACAAAAATCAACTTCAGAAGTGATGTCATGTGCTGGTTTACTTTCCGTGTGTGTTTTCTTCTCTGAGCATGCCCGGACTTGCTCATCAGATTTTTGTCTGCCGAAATCTGTACTGACTGATGGAAAATCGGCCGTTGTGTTGACGGCCAACAAAAATTTTATAGTCTGCACACCAGATTTTTTTTGGCCGAAAAGTCGGAGTCGGTTGTCGAAAGCATCATACTAACAAGCCGAAAATCGGCCGATCGGACGTTGGCCGAAAATTCCCGGCCAATAATCGATGCGTGTGTACGAGGCATAAGGCTACAGATGTATCTTCCAGAACTAGGATGGCATGTCTGAAAACACGTGGGTGGATCCCATTGGTGGCCCTTGCATTTTGCAATGTAAATACGATGCATGACACAGTATTGGTGCCAAAGCTTTCAAGGAGTCCATGGAACTTTCAGATGAGTATGGATAGTGGGTGGATTGAGAGGATACAGAGAAGGCATGAGAGTTGCAAACGAATGTACATTTTATTCTGAGGAAATTCATTCTAGGTTCATGTCATATACACACCAATACATCATGAAGAACTGTTGACTAAAAAATCTGGGCCTAAATTGTGGTTGAATAGAGAGGAGGACCGCCACTTAACCTCCACTCTAAGAGAGTCAACAATGTTCATTGGACAAGACCTCTTAACACCATTTCTAGGTACAGCGTGTGACTTTATCTCTCACATAACCGAACTGATGCTTAGTACTTGTACTTGTACCACGTGTACTTGTACCACCTCAGTTTTTTTTTTTTTATATAATATGGTTGAATGTTTGCAGATCTGAAGGAACATTTGGATGGATGGTGTGGTATATGAAGGTGTGAATAGTTAAAGCCCATCTCTTGTCAAAAGTTATTTGTATCTTGGTAGCACATCTAAACTAATGTTTTAAGAATCCGTGCAAAGGCTATCAGCTAATGAAGTGTTTTCTCACTCAGTAGCAGATTATCATCATTTATTACAGTAAATGATTGATACTGTGCTGATACTCTAATCACTACTGGTTCTTGGTACATTTTTGTCATGTCATCCCACTTAGTTTTCTAACTGAGTAAGCTGGAGATAGGCAGGGTCAGTTGTTGGAGGATCAGAGTTGGGGATTTTAATTTTAACTTTTTGCTTGCACCAGATGAGAACCGTGCCTGAAGGTAATTGGATTGGGTATGCGTATCCATGTGACATGCCTGCAGATAGGGCTGTGCCATGGGAGTGGGGGTCTATCCCAATCTTTGCATCTTAAGCCCCGTACACACGCACAGATTGTTGGCCGTAAATTTTCGGCCAACGGCCGATTGTCGGCTTGTTAGTATGATGCTTCCGACTGCGACTTTTCGGCCAAACAAAATCTGGTGTGCATGCTATAAAATTTTTGTTGGCCGTCCCCAGAACGGCCGATTGTTCGTCAGTCAGTACAGATTTCGGCCGACAAAAGTCAGATGAGCAAGACTGGGCATGCTCAGAGAAGAAAAGTAGACCAGAACATGACATCACTTCTGCAGTTGGTTGTGGTTGGCCGACAAAATTTGCGTGCAGTCTAGAGCACATTTCAACCAACACTGGACAAAAGACGGCGGATCGGTCGGCCAACAATAGGTGCTTGTGTACGAGGCTTTAATGAGGCCGCTGCACAGTCTGGAGGACAAATGAAAAACTGCACTTTTGTAGAAAATATGGTAGAAATTATATTTACCCTTGTTATCTGGCAGATCTAAAGTCTGTGCTAAAGCTGAAGTTAAAAAAAAACAAGGGTTTGAATAAGGATGCATGCAGACCCAATTGTACATCCCTGCAAGCTCTGTGGTATTAAAGCTTTGTGGTCAAGTTAATGTCCTGTAAGGCTGGGTTCACACCTAATTCGGATGTGTCTGACTGCAGGGGTCCAGTGTGCTCCTGTTCTCCATTTCAGGGACGAATCAGGCCTGACTTTTTGCCTGAATTCGGACCTGAAACAGAGCCAACGATGCGCAGGAACCCTGTGCAATTCATCCTGCAACCGCCCCGGAGATGTATGAACTGGTTCCATTAAGAGATGGTCACAATCTCCTGTCATGCGAATTGGATGCAGAGAAAACCAGCATCCAATTAAGTGTGAGCCCAGCCTTGGTGTTTACATTTTTAGGTTACTTGTGTTGGTGAGGGAGGCCTGATTAGTTGGGTTGGAAAACCAGTAGCCTACAAATCCTACAAGTTGTATTTAGGGTTGGCAAGCCCATCCAACACAAGTGAATAAAAACTTGTGCATGTTGGTGATTAGTAATTATCAACCAGATACGTCTGTATGGGTGATGCAATGTACCAGATAGCTGGAAAAAATCTTATCTTTAAATCTAGGTTCTGAATAGTGTTGGCTTAAGTCAATCGACTATCACAGTGCATGGATTACCGTAAGACCCTTACTTTTTGGTGAGTCCCATTTTACTGTTTAGAAACTAGGACAGGTGCGTGCAGTTCAACCTTTGACTGCAAACCAGGAAGCTAAAAAATATTATTTTCCCTGTAAAGGTATTGCATTATCCTTGTAAATCTGCATGCATTAGAAAAATTGGTTCATTGAGATATGGCCGTTGTGTTTGTGGTTCTCTGGGATCAAATTTTAAATAATCACCTCAATAATTTTGTTCAGCTTAATGGACAAAATGTTTGTTGTGATGTTTTTCATATTGGTAGTGTAGTTGTAATATATACAGTATCACTGTGGTTAAAAAAAAAAAAAAAAATGGAATGCTCGAGGCAAAACTTAATTGGGGAACACATTTGCTATGTCAGTAGCTATTTACCTGTGTCCTTTTTGGTGTCTATGCAATGCTTGGCATTGGTAGAACTGTATTTGAATACTGTAGTCATTTTAATGTAATTAGATCCAAAATTGAACTGTCCTTGCTGCTGGGGATTTGTAAATATGCACAAGTGGTGGAAACGTATCTTTAATTCACTCACATGTGTGAATCCAACCGTAAATTGTAACCCCCCTGCACCCAGCACTCCCTCCTAATCCATTGAGGGGTGTGCATTCACCTTCACTGCCATGCGGCCTTGTGACAAAATCTTCCCAGCCGGGCATGTGCTCTGTACTCAACCCTATGGACATTTGTTTCAAAAGAGACCAGGGGGTTTTGTTAAACTTGCAAACAAGCTCCTATTTATTTATTTATTTTTTCATCTTACCTGCTCCTAACAACCGATGACGCCCGACTGACCCGTCCGGGCCGCTTGCATAGCTTTAAGTTTTTTGCCGGAAAACGTACAGAGAACAACATATAGGTGGAGAGAGACGGGAGGATGCCAGATGTACACAAAAGTGGAAACTGGAAATCTAAAATGGTCGGTCAGTACCAGGCTGTGTGTAATTTTGTTGCGGAACCCCGTTGAAAAACAATGTTCTAGAGTCATGGGCAGCAAACGGGCAATTTTTTTTATTTTATTTATTATTTATATATTTTATTTATTTATTTTTTTTCTCTGTAATTTGAGCATAGTATAATCACCTGTTAAGCTGAAAAACAAACTCAGATTGATACTTTAGGGATAGAGAAGGTGATAAATAGCTGGAAGGCATTGTGGGGATAACACAGATTTTATATATGTTAAATGTCATTTCCTTATTTTTAGATGTGACAACTTGTAACTCTCTCTGTAGGGATTTTGTGGACCTGCAATTATATGTTGTATAATACTTATTAACATCAACGTGCAGACTGAATGCGTTCCCTATATCTTACAGCTATTTTCTTTTGGTCAGCAGCTGTTTTAGTACTTATCACTGCGTCTCCCAAAGGAGGTGCTCCTAGATGGTGTTAAGTCTAAAAATAAAAGCAGTGTTAAAGAAGAATTCCATTTCCTTTGTGAACTTTCCATGAAACATAACCACCTTTGTTGAGAAAAACACCCCCAACCTCACAAATCTGTGTAAGGGTCACCACTTCTTGGCCTACTCTAGTTTACTATAAAATAGAAGAAGGGCACAAACCCAACAGGCTTCCCACTCATTACCAGTCCTCTTAAAAGAAACCTTTAGGGCTCTTTCACACGGCCGCTCCGATTTCTTCTTCCGCTGTAGCACTTTTTTTTTTTCACGGACACGGATGACACGCTCCGTACGTCCGCATATCAACCCATCCGTTTGCGGATGATATACGGACATAATGTATGTCTATGGGGATTGTGGATGTCAGCGGATGACACCGCTGACATCTGATTTTTGCATCAGTTCCGTTTTTTTAACGGAAGAAAAATAGGGTTCTGTTCCATTCCAAAAAACGGAACAGAACTGAAAGGACACAAATCTGATGTCAGCAGATGGTCATCTGCTGACATCCGCAATCCCATTGACATGCATTATGTCCGTATATCACCCACCAACGGATGAGGTGATATATACGGACATACGGAATGCCTATGTGAAAGAGCCCTAAGGCCCCTTTCACACTGTCCGCTCCGTCAGGGGACTCGTTTTTCTTAGCGGGGGCTCGATCGAGCAGGCGGATGGCAGCTCCATCTCCACTCAGTGTGCGGAGACGGGGCATTCAGGTCCCCGCTGTCCTCTATGGGGGAATCAATGAGAATGGACCGCCTGTCCATTCTCATCTGATCCCATCCGATCCGCCAGATGGATGGAAAATAGGGTTTCCATCCATCCGGATCCGATGGACAGGATCGGATTGGATGTTAGCAGACATGTCTCCGCTGACATCCTTTGCCCCATAGAGATGCATGGGGCATCCGTTCAAATCCGCCTGAAAAACTGACAGGCGGATCTGAACGGTCCGCTAGTGTGAAAGGGGCCTTAAGCATCATCACTACAGGACATACAAGTGGTCGGAAACCACAGCCTATAGCAGGGGGGGAGAAGGATTCCACACAACCAGAAGGGTTCGATATCTGCAGTGGCTCAGGCTTAAGCCTCGTACACACGCAGCGATTATCGGCCGACCGGCCGTCTTTTGTCCAGTGTTGTTGTGTTGGTTGAAATGTGCTCTAGACTGCACACAAATTTTCTCGGCCAACAACAACCAACTTCAGAAGTTAAGTCATGTGCTGGTTTACTTTCCGTGTGTTTTTTCTTCTCTGAGCATGCCCAGTCTTGTTCATCACATTTTTGTCGGCCGAAATCTGTACTGACTGACGGAAAATCGGCCGTTCTGTTGACGGCCAACAAAAATTTTATAGCATGCACACCAGATTTTGTTCGGCCGAAAAGTCGCAGTCGGTTGTCGAAAGCCTCATACTAACAAGCCGAAAATCGGCCGATCGGACGTTGGCCGAAAATTCACGGCCAACTATCGGTGCGTGTGTACAAGGCATTAGGCTACACAGCATCATGATACCTGAAAGGAAGTATAGGGCAAACCGTTTTACAAGCTGCCTTTTTAGTTTTGTGGTGTTTGGTTATTGGGTTAGAAATCTAGACTGCTTTATATTAAGACACTGTACAAAACCCTTTTCCATAATCTGCTTGGCCCTTTAGACGATACCTCCGTTGCCTTGTCCTTCAGCCAGGCCTGTGAAAGCCAAATTGCAGGTGCAGCAGACTGCCCAATCTGCCCCATATGGCCAGCTTGGTATTCATGACTTGAGACTTGACTTTGACTTGAGACATATGACTCAAAATGACTTTACTTTTTGAAGTTATTAAATATTTGCATTTTCTCAAGATGTGTTAAAGCAATATTTTGACTTGATTTGTGACTTGACCAAATAAATGACTTGACTTGACTTCTAGCAGGCACTCGACTTGACTTGCTTGCTTTTCGCCACAGTAACTTGGGACTTGGTTAAGACGTGAGACTTGCACATGTGTGACTTACTCCCATGTCTGGCCATGTCTATTATATTGTCTGGGTTGAATGAATGACTGAAAACTATGCAAGCACTACCAAATGTGAGCTTTTTTTTTCTTAGAATTTTATAGCTTTGTAATTAGATTTGTCCTCCTTCTGCCTTTATATCTTCGCTTCTGTTTGCCTTCTGTGTTTTCGCTCTGTATTTTAAAAGTGCCGTTTTATACTTTTGAACTTTCAATATTAATTATAGATTTTTTGTTTTCATTTTAATAATCAAATGGATTTTAGAAAAGTATGGTAATATTTTAAATGTGTACTTGGCCTTGAAAAAAATGCCAGCAACATATTTGGAGAGTTGGGATACAAAGAAACACTGAGATTACGCTCATATGGTGTCCAGTGTTCCCAGCAAGGTTACCACTACTGACAGCAAGTTTGTAAAATAGTCAGGGTGGATAAAAAACAATTACATTTATTTTTTTTTTTTAATTTAAATCAGATTTTTCTTTATCTTATTTTTTATCAAATGTATTTTAATTTTTTTTACTCCAAAAGTATTTTATCTATAGATAGATACACTAATAATTTTAGTTTATTCAGCTTAGGTATGAAGCCCGAGGCTGTATATTCTGCAGTGTGTACATTTTTTGATAAACTCATTAAATGAATCCAAGCTAAGATACAATGCACTGCATTGATGCATTCACACAATTTTCACACCAACCACCAGCAAGAGTCCTTACGTTTAAAAGGCACCTGTCATTTCAGATCCATCATGGCAGCGCCTGTTAGCGGACATCCACTCACCTGATGCCGCCATGTCCCTCCCCTTGTTGTGTCACTGTTGCGTTACCAGCTGTCCCATTAAAGTGAATGGGACTGTCGGTAAGTCAACAGCGGGTCAGAGGAGGAGCCGCTGCGGGACAGAGATGACTCTTTTAAAAAATGTATGATTTTTAAATCAAGCCTTTTTACTAGTGATTTAAATAATGTTTTAAATTATGATTTAAATCGACTTGAATTAAATCAAATCCACCCTAAAAATAGTAAACCTCCTATGGAGATTAGATTAGTTTACAGCAATGCTTTAAAGGAAGAATATTGTATGACGCTATTTTGTTGTACTATGCCTGCTCACTCAGAAGACATATTAGAAGCTTGAACAGAGCATAAGGCCCCTTTCACACGGACTTTCCAATCAGGTCCCCCTGTCAGTTTTTTAGGTGGACCTGATCGGAGGCTCCATGCACCCCTATGGGGCAGGGGATGTCAGCAGTGACATGTCCACTGGCGCCTGCTGCTCTCTCTGACGGAACCTATTTTCCATCCGTCTGTAGGATCGGATGAAAAGGGACAGGCGGTCTGTTTTCCATCGGATTTCCCCAACACCCATTGAAGATAGCAGGGAACTTATAGGTCTATTTCCGCACACAGAGCGGTGACGGACCTGTCATCTGCCTGGCGGTTCGAATCCCCGCTGAGCAAAACTGAGTTCACCACGCGAAAAGCCCGTGTGAAAGGACCCGAACGCTACTACAGCACAACTATAGGTGCTATAGAAGTCTCCCCACGGACACAATACAAAGGCACAGCAGAAAGGATTCTCTCATTGACCTTAAAAGTGTGGATTGGGTAATTAAATCCCCCCCCCCCTTTTTTTTTTTTTTTTTTTTTTTTTTTTTTTTTTTATCCAAAAGGTTAAACCGAGAGAATCTTTCATAGGCTGCTGTAGAGCTCTCAACGTTTTTTTAACTGGGAGTCCGACATGAAGCTATATGAAGGGTCCCCGTTATAAGCTTAAAGTAGTGCTATAGGCAAAACTTTTTTTTTTTTTTTTTTTTTCTTTTTTTTTTCCAATTTTGGATAGAGCTAGGGAGGGTTATAACTCCTGCCAGATTTTTATTTTTTCGCCATCTATGTCCCATTGCGGAGAGTTCCCTTCACTTTCTTTCACTTTCTGTCCCATAGCCAAACAGGAGCTAGTGTCCCCCATTGAAAGATTCCCCTCTTTCACTTTGACAACCCAAAATGTGGGATTTCCTTTTACTTTCAATGATAATTGTAAACGGGACAAATGGGAAGGGTGGTATCTCTTTAACAAGGGAACAGACCGTAATAAAAACTGACAGGTGTTCTAATCCCTCTCCACGCTATCCAAAACTTATAAAAAAGATTTGCCTTTAGTTCCACTTTAAAGCTGAAATCCAGCCTTCTTGTATATACAGTATATACCACACTTGTAGCAAGACATCTCCATCTTTGACACCTCGTTCACATTACATGGGGCTTCGAAATCATGCGACTTCAACTAAAATTGTGCAATTTCAAAGCCGCATCTCAGTGCGACTTTGAAGACACCTGTGTGGCTTCATGCATAGATGCCTATGCAAGTCGCACCTGAAATCTGGATGACCAAATAAACCGCGCTAATGTGTAGACAAGGTAAACCGTTCTAAATAAGCAGCAACCTTCGTGTGAGATATACACACACTTCAAATCTTATAACATATGTTAAGCTGCGCTAGTAATAATGAATGTCCATATATGATCGATTGTTGCTAGAATTCACAAGTCTATGAAAAAAAGTCTTCGATAGGAAAAATACTGCGATCCGTCACCTTGAAAAGTGAACTTAAGAAACACCGCCACCACCAAAGGCAAAAATGCTCACTTACCAACTCTTATTGACCTCGTATTATAGGAGGTCAATAAAACTGTTGGCCGAATACCAATATAGGGCCTTTTGTACCACACAGAGTTCTCCTCCGACTTCACACAACAATCTCTGTAGCAGTAACGTCATAGGGGTATCCCATAACACAAAAGGCTCCACATAGTTTAAAATCATTAACACTTTATTGGTTATATCAATAAAGGTTGCACCTACATGGTAATCAATGTCAAACTGGCTTAAACAAAAGCCCAGGCCGGCACATGTAAAACAGCCCGTCCTTCCGGGATTGCAGTGACGTCAGCAAGTCGCTCCACCATATGCGTTTTGACAAACATTGACGTCTTCCAAGATGACCTTGTGGCGCCTGTGTTTTTAAAGCAAATTTGACATTTATACCATGTATGTACAATCTTCAATGGTATAGCATGTGAATTATTAATACTTGTGATATAATCAGATGTTTTTTTAACATGCATAATATCCTCCAACAGCAGTTTCATTCATGCCTGCAAGCCGTCAGTCTACACTCCTGGGAGCTGGTTCTGCCTAGCCGCCGGGTCCCGTCACTGTCCTTGCCTCTCCCCTACGCGTATATCTACACAGGGTCACGTGTCTTCATCAGGGGATAATCTATTGGGGATAGAATATCTCCCTGATGACGTGTCTTCATCAGGGGGATAATCTATTGAAGACACGTGACCTTGTGTCGAAATGGGTAGGGGAGGGGCAAGTACAGTGACTGCACTCGGCAGAACCAGCTCCCAGGTGTGTAGACTTACGGCTTGCAGGCACGAACGAAACTGCTGTTGGAGGATATTTTATGGTTAGACTGGTGTGCTGGAAGCACCGGCAAAATGGGAGTACCCATGATATTGTTTTTAATAAAGATAGCCTTTTAATAGTAGAAGAACTATTGAATTCTTTCTTTGTATGTGGCATTGCAATGGTACTGTGGAGGAGTGGAGTGAGGAGACAAGCCGTTTGTATTGGGGCTAACTGGATGCTCATTCCCAGGCCGGGGAGAGGCAAAAAGGTGTTATTAGACCGAGCTTAGGTGCGAGGTCACATCATTTTGAGGTGAGAACCCAGCAATAAGGTGGGGAGCTCTCATCGTGGTGACACATGGATGTGTTCATTTAACTGCACGAAAGGAGAAGGAAGAGTGAGCACCCTATACAACACGGATGTTGGTGGAGGGAAGGATCATCACAATATATTTACATAAAATTTGCATAGTTGTGGACTTTGTTTTTAAAGAAGCATCTGATTATATCCCAAGTATTAATAATTCACATGCTATCTATAGTATAGCACACACTTGTCATAACTGAGGTTTTAGCAGTTGTTCATGAATTTTTGATTATTTATTATTATTATTATATTATTAATAATATATAATGATTATTATAATTTTTATTTAGTGCAGCACTAAGGTTTGTTTTATCATTCACCTCCTATAATATGAGGTCAATAAGAGTTGTTAAGCGAGCATTTTTGCCTTTGGTGGGGCGGTGTGATTTATGTTCACTTTTCAAGGTGACAGCGGTGATTTTTCCTATCAAGGACTTTTTTTTTTTTTTTTTCATGACTTGTGACTTCTGCTTTTTTTTCATGACTTGTGACTTCTGCTAACAATCAATTTTATATATGGACACTCATTATTACTAGCACAGCTTAACATATGTTATAAGATTTGAATTGTGTATATCTCACATAAAAATTACTGCGTATATAGAATTGTTTACTTTGTCTACACATTAGCGCGGTTTATTATATAATTTCTGTTTGTTATTCACTGTATGTGACCAGTTCTCTGTGGGCTTGGTTAAATTATTCACTAAACATGGAAACGGGAATATGTTAAGTTTCCATAATTCTTCAATTGCAAATTGAATATTTTACCCAGGGAGTTTAGAGGCAGTCATTGGTGGTAAAGAAAAAAAACATACTTCAGCCATTTATAATATGGAAGTAGAGTTTATCATTGAAAAAAATGTTTTTATGTCATGGTGCCCAGTGCTGCTTACTTTCTTTGCATCTTGACATGTTGATAACTAGGTGAAATGAATTGTAACACTAGGATTTATAATCTTATCTATGCTGGAACTTTTTTTTTTTTTTTTAAATAAACAACTTTTAGGTATTCTGGTACAATATAGGTTAAAAAAAAACTGATTTGAAAAAGATTTGGATGAATATTTTTACTGTGGCACCATTTTTTTTTTTTTTTTTTATCTCCTATTAATTTTGTTTCTAATCTTCTTTTACAGGGAAGTAAAGGACACTATAGATACCACTGGCAGAGTCACAATGTCAAGCACAGTGGGGTGGATGATATGGTCCTCCTTTCCAAAATCACAGAAGACTCTATCGTGGAGAACCTAAAAAAGCGCTACATGGATGATTTTATCTTTGTATCCTTTCAAATCTGTATATTCACAGGACTTTGAAGTACGATATGTATGATTAAGTCTTAGATGACTATATCACAAGATGATGCATCAAGTAGCGTTGTTCACTCAACAATTCAAATGACAATCCACCTGTCTCCTTACTTTTTTTAATGAACATCTTTATGTGGTGATTTACTAAAACTGGAGAGCGCCAACATCTGGTGCAGCTGTGCATGGTAGCCAATTGGCTTCTAACTGCAGCTTGTTGAATCAAGCTTTGACAAAAATAACTGGATGCTGATTGGTTTGTATGCAGAGCTGCACCAAATTTTGCATTATCCAGTTTTAGTAAATCCACTCCCTATGCATCCCCTATAATTTCAGATGAATCAAGACCATATAGCAAATTTTGGCGACCTAGGTATGTGTATAGTTGCAAAATAGGTTGTTGTAGTATGGGAGTATTTTAAGTTGATATAAAAATATATTTCATTACAAATGAGAGTAAAAACTGGTCTGCACAACACTCAGCAGAATCTAATATTGGAACAGTTTCCTTTCACATCAAAGCCACCCTTTCATTTTTGTCTCTACTAGGTTTGAAAAGAATAGCTTAGTGTAGCTTTTTGTGAATGGAAATACTTTTCTCCGTTCTGTATCCTGTGTTCGATATGCACAGAGAAATTTGCCTTCAGCTAACATTTAATGTATGTAATCCCTCTGAACTTATTTAGAGGCATTTAAATTTGGTATAAGAAGTCTTGCTCTTTATTTTTTTTATTTTTGCTAAAAGTTGTATTGCAGACGTCTTAGTGCTGCATTACCAGATTCATCCCCCCACCCCCCCCCCAAAAAAAAGACATTGGACAATGCCATGAAAGGGGGACCTCATACAGCATCAGATAATGAATGAAAAACCCCCCAGCTAAAAGGGATAATATAGCGCTTGCCTGTATGATGCTAATAAGGATACAATACCAATCAAAAAGCTAAAAGCATAAATAACTAAAATATATGCCCTTAAAATGCGCAGTAAGACAGTATAAATGAATAAATAACAAAATAAGTAAATAGGTGAAATAATAGTGCCAAATAAATCCAAAATAGTTCATAAGTGACTGTGTGAAACATAGTCCAAAGAAAGTGGCAGGAAAAAGTGCCAGTGCTTGGTGCTGGATCCTCCAATATTCCAAGAAATCCAATCACAAAGGTGACTTTCAAAAGAGATAAGATGTAAACTCACCAGATATGGTGGGTCTCAAATGTCATACGACAAAGAGACCAGTAGTGCTTTATTACCATCCAGGTCAGGGAAATGATAACTGCTGGGCTCTGGTCCCCCTAGACCGGGATTCTCTACAGTAAATGGATCGGGTCCCCGAGGTCCTCCAATTCGGATTAGGGAGAAGAAAAAAGAGGCTCCGGATGGTGCAGTACCATTAAAAATATTTTTTATTGAGGTATAAAAGGCAAAACATGGATAAACTGCTAGCTGTCCACCGGTATCTGTCTGTAGCGTGGAGAGCAGTTTGCGTTCCAGGCTCGACTTCCGGGTTGACGGCGTGCGTTCCACCTGACGCGCGTTTCGTCAGAGCGTATGACGTCTTCAGAGGTGGGGACTTATATGCAGTAAGACACCGCATATAAGTCCCCACACGAGCGTACGTCTCCACCTCTGAAGACGTCATACGCTCTGACGAAACGCGTGTCAGGTGGAACGCACACTATCAACCCGGATGTCGAGCCTGGAACGCAAACCGATATTTAGAACCGCTCACTTCCTGCCCAGGACTACATGTCCCATGAGGCATTGCTCCTTTCACATTCACAAGTTCTCAGGCACTTACTGGCCTGTATGGATAGTGTACCGAGCTGTATGTGTATTGCAATGTATTTCCTGATATGTAAACAAATAATGCATTCTTTATACAGGCCAACTAATCGGCTGACCAACGAATCGATTATGAAAATAGTTGTTTCGGCCCTACAACTAACACAAGGGAACATTCAGTGTGCCTTTGGCAATCAACAACTGTTTGTATACGAGGCTTAGATTCCTGAGCATGCCGGTGGGCTCCATGTGCTAATTGCTGACATTTTTGTTTTCTGTATTTTATATGCAACCAATGATGTCATATATATGAAGTAAATACTAGTGGAATAGACTTCTGCTTTGGATCCAATTCAATTTTTCAGATCCCAAGGCCCTAGATATCCTATTTCTACCCCTTCTATATGTGTTATGCATCTCTCGCGGCAATAGAGAAATGGAAGTCTCTACAGCTATGTTGAATTTATTATTAATTTCAGTCAATAATGGTCTAACTAAACTGTGAATCATGCATTTTTACCCAAATAACTACTTTAAAATGCAGACTTTGCTCACCCCTCTGTGTATTCCATGTTGCAATAATTGTGTCTTCTGGCATATGATCTGGCCCTGCCCTAATATTTGTCGGTTGTGGATTAGCCCCCGTTCACACTGACAGGTCGCCGTAGGTCGCCTGCCATACAGAAGCTATGGACCCGTTCTAATAGGAGCGACACAAGTCGCTCCGACTTAGAAAAAGGGTCCGGAGCTTCTTTGGGGCGACCCGGAGCGACCTGCATAGACTTCAATGTTATGAAGTTCGTGCCGGCCGCTCCGAGGTCGCGGTGCGAGCAGCGCGCCGCGACCTGTGAGGTCGCCCGGCGAAGTAGCGTCTCCCCAGTGTGAACCGGGGCCTGAAGGTTTTATTTGATTTTATTATTTTTTTTTTTCCTTAAGTTGGCTCGGTGAGTGTCCTGGTAATACCAGATTGTGTTGTCTTGGTGTAATTTAAGTAGTTTTGTACTACGTAGTGTATATATCTATCCCCTGAGAGAGGGCCATTTCTTGGCCAGAACTTCCATTGTATTAAACCCAAAACCTCCCACTGTCAGTCTTTGAATAATAATAGCGAATCGGGCTCTACCTTTTAAACAGATGGTGTACTAATGGGTATCTGGATAAATTCTGTAAAGGGTAAAGATTTATGAATTTTTCAAACCATAGTTGGAGATGCGGAACCTAAAATTATGTCTAAAGTTCAAACGGTTTTCATTAGCTTGTGTTGGAAATGGTTAAAACCTGTTAGGTTTTCATTTGTGTCCCATTCTAGAAATTTCAAAGGAAGTGATAGAAAATACTTCAAAATTTAGGTAAATCTCCTTTTTAGACAGTTACCAGTACAATGTTCCGATTGGAAGATTTCTCCTCAATTAGGTTTTGTTCACAACAAGTTGTTTATGTAATGTGCATACCATGTCCCTTGGTGCATGATGATATTCACTGTGAGTGGCTCCGCAACATATAGTAGCACACTGCTACAGAGGCTTCTGGAGTGGTTTTTATTTTATTTTTTTTTAAATTATCATACCTTTTTAAGCAGTTTATTCATATGAATGAGCTGCCTTTAAAACAATAAATGCTAACATGCAACTTCAGCGTGCGTTCGTTAATTGCACCGTCCGCAACAGACCTGACAGGTGTGAATGGACCCTTACAGTTCTGGGGACAACTCAAAATTTTGGATTGTCGCCCACTTTCAGTCCCAATGACCATGGCTACTGGGATAGAGAAACTGAATCTCCCTAACAGGGACACATATAATTTTATCAATTGGAAACTGTATTAATTGTTGCTCCAATGCATAATGGTCGTAGTATGTCCTTTAGACTCTCCTTTTTGGTCCGGTCATGTATATTTTGATGTATCACTAAAGTTTGAAGAATTATGACTAGATCATAGGACATGTAGGAGTAGATTGGTTGAGTAGATTTACAGTTGAAAACAAGAACATTTTCTCTGGTTTTATATTCTTGGTGTCCCCCCGGGGCCTTGAATGAACTGATTGTTATGTGGGAAGTCATGAATGAGTGTAAATCTGTGCCACTGTAAGCCAGGATTGTTTGACACGCACTCCAATGGTCCTGTTGGTTATCTACAAACACTTCCATCTATGAAAGATGTTCTAGTAAAAATTCCTGAGGCCACCGATCTCTGAACTTGTGCCAAAAACACGCAATCTGATCCGAATGAAGGTCTGTAGGGGCTTCTTGCGTGCGTGCATGCATGTATGTATGTATGTATATGTGTGTGTTATATATATATATGTGTGTATATATATATATAATATATATATATATATTGTGTGTGTGTGTGTGTGTGTGTATATATATTATGTGTATGTGTGTGTGTGTGTGTGTGTGTGTATGTGTGTATATATATATATAATATAAACAGCATGCATTTTTATCAGTTTTTATATATTAAGTGAAATAATATTTATAGAATAAATATGAAAAATTTTATTTCACATCTTGGGTTGATTTTTCTAACAGAGAATTAGATTGTAATTGGTGATTTTATCTCCCTATCAATTTTCCCCTTTTAGCTGAAATGCTGATGAATCTTGATTGCTGGCTAGACAGTGGCAAATCGGTCTAACAAATGTCACTGTTGGTGATCCCATAGAAAATCATTTTAATTTTCTTAGTAACAATAAGGGGGGGGGGGGGTGGTTCTTAAGAAAATCACCCATGTGTCATCAGCCTTAAATGTATGTTCTTTTGTCTGTAAGTTATTTGTTCATAATTCCTTAGGGGAAGCAGAGTTTTGGCATTGTGATTGAGTTAAACACTGCAAATAGTCTGAAATGGGAATGCTGATGGTATAGTTGCAGTTCTTTTTATTGAACACTAATGGCGCTTTTCCACTGCATAGAACCGTACCGGCTGGGCATGCTTTTGTGCTTTTCCACTGCGGTACCACATGGTATAGGGTCGGAACGGTTCGGTACGGTACGGTATAGGTTTGCTTTTCCACTGCATGGAACCGAACGGTACGGTACGGCTCTGAAAAAACAGTACCTACTCGATTGTGGTTCCAACAGGTACCAAACTGGTACCATATCCCACAATCCTTTGCATGCAGTCACTACTAGCCACTGATTGGTCAGAGAATCCCACCCACCCCGTTGTTATCCCACCCACTTAACTTTAGTACTACTTTAGTGGAAAAGCAAACCTATACCGTACCGAACCGTTCCAACACCGTACCATGCGGTACCGCAGTGGAAAAGCAAACCGGGCCAAGCAGGGCCGAGTAGAGCCTAGCCGGTACTTGCAGTGGAAAAGTGCCAATAATATAATAATAAAGTACAAATCCAGAAAAACTGCTAAATGCACAATTGGAATTGCGTATATGGAGAGCTTTTTACCCAGCCAAGGATTTGTAGTGTTGCCAGTCTTGTGATCTAGCCACCCCTGCCAGACAATCATGTTCTGGACTTTTCTGCAGAATACATGGCAATTGAGCAGTTCAGAATTGTCAAGGATCTGCCCCTGCCTTTAACCGCTTGCCTACTGGGCACTATTACTATTATTTCATAGCCCTAAACACGTGTGAATGAGGCCTAAAGTGCATTTGCTGCCCAGATATACAGTAATTCTAACAATTTTATATTGAAAAGTTGGAGCAGTATTAATAAGAATACTGTCGGTGGGTGTAATGACCCACATCAACCAATCAGAGAATCTCAAATAGGATTTATTGCGGGGGATTGGTGCATATCTATCAATCCTCCTGGTATCGTCAGTTTGTTCTTGTTAATCCAAAGTTTGCAGAGGATTTGGATCAGTGCTTATGTTTGGATGTCGGTTTCCTTTTTTGACTTTTGATATAACTGCCAGATTTAGATCTCCACTTTGTTTATGAGGTCAGTGGGTGGAAACCTAATTTCAGAGGGCTTAAAATATAACACTGCTACTATACAAGAAAATAAAGCCTCTAATTACCGGTGAACCTGGAGCAACAAAATGAAATGACTGCATCTACTGGAAGGCCGAGCTTGAGATGTTCTCGTGCAAAGGGAATGCATAGATTTTGAATAATCCTGTTCTGCTTTTCATCTCTTCAAGCCTATATGAAAATGCTAAATGCAAGAACTCTTTAACGACCAATCGGCAGTCAATTCAATTGTGCAAACAGTAACATATAAAAGCTGATTGGTAGATTTTATTAGTGTATAGCCAGTTAAGTTATATGAATGATGTTTTGCATTATAGATCCTTAACTCTTCTTAGACATATATTGGTCCAGTGCTGATCTCTGTGAATCCATTCAAGCAAATGCCCTACTTCGGAGAAAAGGAGATTGAAATGTACCAAGGAGCTGTAAGTATCTATTTTTTAAAGTATTTATTTTTTATGAAGTTGAACTCCAAGCACAAAAACCTGTGATTTTATATTTCCCTATGATGACAAAGGTTATAAATCCACATTATGGGCACAAAATGCCTTTGTAAACCCAGATATACGCTTGTAAAGGTTGTGGTAACATAATCACTGTATTGCACATAGTGGGGTTGAGTTACTAAAGGCAAATGGACTGTGCACTTTGCAAAGTGCAGCTGCTCCAGAGCTTTGTAAATGAGCAGAAGCTCTACTGACCTCCATCATCCAATCATGTGCAAGCAAAAATGCAGTTTTTTTTTTTTTTCATTGCACATGATTGGGTACTCCCTTTTGCAAAGTGAAGCTTTACCTCATTTACTAAGCTCTGGAGCAACTGCACTTTGCAAAGTGCACAGTCTATTAGCCTTTAGTAAATCAACCCCAGTGTGTGCAAAGAACAAAGCTGTGGGAAGGACACAGGACAACACCCCACTGCAGAAAAATACAGAGGTGGCAAAAAGAAGGCCACTTGCTCTGCACAAGGGGAGTAACTATTTTGTATTAGGCCCAAATCTGGAAAACCTAAATGATCCCTTGCACTGGGGCTGCGCCCTCTTATCAAGGGTTAGCTGCTTGTTTAGAGTAGGAGAGAGGTTTTGCACTTTCTTACCTCATCCTCCGCTCCACCAGCAGATGGCACTCCCTCTTGCTCTGGTGGTGGACTGTCCCTTGACAATGGTCATCAGATCCAATGCAAGGCTATGGACCCTACTCTGGCCTTGATAATGTCAGAACTTTGGACCAGTGGAGCATGGGGGAGCAGACGCTGAAGAAAACGGTCAAGCGGTGTGAAAGATCCTATAAGTAGATCATCTTTTCTGTGTTCCCCCCCAGACCTAAAAAAGCAGTTAAAGTAATTTATTGTAAACCTTCAACTTGTAATGCAACACATTCAGTTTAAAATAGAAATGAAAGGCAAAACCTTTTATGTATAGATAAAAATGTTTATTTTTGTTTCCCCCCTTTTTTATAAGTGATCACATTCCCTCTTTTCTCAGCTGCATAAGAGCTGGTGGAGGAGAAACAGCAGTACACTGATTTTCCCAGTGAAAGGCTGTGCAGGGGGGTGTGTCAGGACAAATCTGATCATTGGAGTGTACACGGAGTTCCCAGCATAGCAGGAGAACTGACCATGCTGTGCTCTCCTGCTTAGTGTAGTCAGTTTTTAATAGGAAAGCAGAGGGACTGGTAGGAACACCAGGGATTTCACATAAAGGAAGCAATACAAAGAGAATGGGATACTTTTTCATACAAGCACATGGTACAGCAGGCACATATCTGGAATATGTAATGTTGGGTTTACATATTCTTTAACCCATGCAGCATTGGTGCAGCCCTACTGCAAGCGATAGTTGTGTTTTTTTTTTTTTTTGTTTTTTTTTTTTTTTTTAAGGTTTCTTAGAGTTAGGCTCCATGTACACGGGACGTTGTTAAAAGTCCCTTTGAATGCTGGAATTTTTAGGACGTTTGAAACGTCCGTTCGGTCGCGTTTGTACCCGCGTTTAGCAGCGTTTGCGGGCGTTTGCGTTTAGAAACGTTCCTAGAGGTCAAAAAAATTATTCCCCTTTAAAATGGAAAAACGCGAACGCTAAACGCGGGTCATCGCGTTCGGACGCGTTCAGACGCGTTCGGACGCGTTTGTAACGCCGGGAAACACACGTTCGAACGCAAATAATTGCGTTCTAAAAACAGTCCCTGAACGCAACTGCCTGCAAATGACTGTAAACGACCTGGTGTACATGGACAGATAAGATAAAATGTAGATGGGTTCAGGGGCTTCTAAAAAAACGCCCAACTGCTCCTAAACGGCCATTTCCAGCTTCCCGTGTACATGGAGCCTTAGGTCTTAACCACTTAAGCCCCGGAACATTTTACTCCCTTCCTGACCAGGGGGTATTTTGCGATTCGGCACTGCGTGACTTTAACGGACAATTGCGCGGTCGTGCGACGCTGTACCTAAACGAATTTGACGTCCTTTTTTTCCCACAAACAGAGCTTTCTTTTGGTGGTATTTGATCACCTGTGCGATTTTTAACTTTTTGCGCTATAAACAAAAAAAGAGCGTCAATTTTGCAAAAATAACAATATTTTTCACATTTTTTTATATGAAATTCCCCCAAAAAAATGTAAAAATCAAAATTTTTTAACATTTTCGGCCAATTTGTTTTATGCTACATATGTTTGGTAAAAAAAAATCTCAAAAAGCGTATTTTGATTGGTTTGCGCAAAAGTTATCGCGTTTACTAACAAAGGGAAAGATTTTTGTCATTTTTGTTGTGGTTTTTTTTTTTTTTTAACGCGTAATGGATGCGATCTGCGTTTTTTTTTTTTTTTTGCGGTACTGCGACATTGGGGCGGACAGATCGGACCCTTGACTGACATTTTTGACACTTTTGGGGTTACCAGTGACATTACTGCAGTAATCAGTGCTATACATATGCACTGTTACTGTAAAAATACACTGGTAGTGAAGGGGTTAACTTTATTTGAGAGGGAGGGGCTGTGTGTGTCCCTAGGGGCGTGATTCTAACTGTGATTGGCTGTGGGTTGAGCTGGAGAAACAGTGATCAACGTTCCTACATAGTAGAACCGTGTGATCAGTTTCTACATAGGGGAGAATCACAGGCGGCTTGTTTAGACTAGCCGCCTGACTTTCTCCCTCTGCAGCGACGATCGCAGAGTGACCGGCGGACATCGGGGAGGGGGGGGTCCGTGACCGCGCGCTCGCTCCCCAGAGCCTCACAGGCTAGTGACGTTTATATACGTCACTTTGCCTGTGAGGGGCTGACCGCCGCAGTATATCTACTTGTGGCGGTCGGCAAGTGGTTAATTCATGAGTCCAATATGAAATGTAAGCATTCTAACTAAACTGGGATCCTCCATGTATTCTAATTAAATCCACACTGATTAGAACAGTTCTAGTACTGTAGAGCTTTTGTAAAAAGCTATTTGTAATGAATGGCACCACAGCTCTGCTGTAATGTATTACTGTGTGTTACCGCAAATTACACAATTGTCAATATGGCCTAAATTATTTTTAAATGCATACAGAACTGGGTCTGATTGTGTTTTCTTCATCATCAGTCTAGCGTTCAGTTTTAAAACTATGACAAAAGAAAACCTTTATTATATGGCAGCTGATAAATTCTTGGCTGTGATGGCTGCATTTTGTTTTCTTTTTAAGACTTTTTTTTTTTCTTCTGTTTTTTATTTGGTGATCTAGCCAGTAAGTCTGTTTCCCAAAAGAGCAAACTCTTTAGCAGAACATATCAGTTACAGAGATGAGACAAACCATTTAACACTAGCAGGGGGGGCCTACAATGTTCAGCTTTTATTTATGTAAAACCTTACAGGAAATGTTTTTTTTTTTTTTTTTTTTTTTTTTTTCCTTTTTGGGATAAAGTATTAGCTGGAGTTTGTTTTTAATTATTATTTTTATTTTTGCAGTGTATTAAAATCTGCTAGTACAGCCAACACTCCCCTTCCCCCAGACTGACAATGCTGCTGTCCAAGGTGCCCCCTATTCTCCTTCATCCAAAGTGAAGGCCTTCTAATGCAGGAGGTGTTACTGGCCAGATCACCGGGGGGGTGGGGGGGGGGAAGGGGGAAGCCTAAAAAAAAAACGAATGCAGCCACCAAATCTAATAATTGGCAAGCTGCAATATTGGTTTTGGCTTTAAGGCTCCATTCAAACTAGAGCGACTTGTCAGGCGACTTGTCACCCTGACAAGTCGCGGTCCATTGACTGCTACAGGACCCGTTCTAATAGGAGCGACACAAGTCGCTCCGACTTAGAAAAAGGGTCCTGTACTACTTCGGGGCGACTTGCATAGACATTCGTTATATGAAATCCGTGCAAGTCGCGCCGAAGTCGCAGTGCGCAGGACTTCACAAGTCGCCCCCGAAGTAGTACAGAGTCTTGCCGCTGCAGTGTGAATGGGCTCTTATACTGTTTTAAAGTGATTGTAAAGTCTGTTTGTTTGTTTTTTTGGGGGGTAAATAACAAACATGTTATACTTACCTGCTCTATGCAGTTGGTTTTGCACAGCGTGCCCTGGGTCCTCCTCCCACTTGTGTGCTCCTGGCTCCTCCCTTCTGTTAAGTGCCCCCACAACAGCTTGCTATGGGGGCACCTGAGCCGAGTTACAGCTTCCTGTGTCCATTCAGACACAGAGCCGTGACCCAGCCCCGCCCCCTCTCTCTTCTGATTAGCTGACTAACTTTGACAGCAGCTGGAGCAATCGTGCCACGCTGCCATCTCAGCCAATGAGGGGAGTCCAGAGAAACTCCTGCAACAGCACTGGATAGAGATGGGCCCAGGTAAGTATTAGGGGGTGCTGGGAAGGCTGCTGCACACAGGAGGGGTGTTTTTTTTTTTTTTTTTTTTATCTTAATGCATTCTATGCATTAAGAAAAAAAAAAAAAAAAAACCTTCTGCCTTTACAATCCCTTTAATGTACAGAGACTGGATTATATATATTTTTTTAAAACCTTGCTAGATTATTTCATTAAAACAATAACCTATGCATGTCTGTAAGAATCAAGTTTATGATGTTCTTCTTTGCTATCAAACAAAGAGGAAATCAGTAAAGGGATAAAACAAGAAGTTCCAGAAAAAAAAGATGAATCAAACTGTCTGAACAATGAGTCCTATGAAATCCAGCTGGACACTTCCTTTCTTGCTCAGAATAGAAAAGTTAAGCCACGCTTTGGTTTGAAGTTGTGGTCATATGAGCATTAGCAAGTCCTGTGCAATGGAGGTTCTCTTTTATATGCATCATACAATGCTGTGTGTCACCAGGCACGAGAACTGTGTGTATACGTGAGTGTAGATAGCGGTCTGTTTGTCTTCCTCTGTTCCTTCTCTGGTTCTAAATAGTAATAATCTACTTACTTTCATGTAGGTTCAGGGTTCTATCCAAATTAACCACTTCCTGACTTCCCCATAGCAGATTTACTGCTACAGGGCGGCCACGCTGCGCAGAATCGCCTAATATATATGTATGTATGTGATTCTGCACTTCCAGGTTTTGGGCACGAATGCGGGGTGCCGGCAGCTCACTCACGCTGTGATTTTACACAGCGGGACCTGCAGATCTGATGTCCACCGCCACCCGCTGATCGTTTGGTGCACTGACAGAATGCCAATCTCCCTATGTACACAAGGCAGATTGCCATTCTGTCAGTACAGAACACCTGGATCCTGTGTTCCTGTAAAGCAAAAACACCGATCCATATCTTCCACTAGTAAAAGCACCTCCCCACAGTGAGAAATCACAGGCTAGGCACAGAGTTAACCTTTTGATCTCCCTTGATGATAACCACTTCCCTTATTTGATTGACCAGAAGGATGCAATCAGTGGTGGGATTCAAAAATTTTAGTAACCAGTTCCGACTTTCAACCATGGTTTAATATTTTTTTCTTTAATGTCAAACAAAAAAACGATCGCGGGTGTCAGGCGGCCATCGGCGCCAGCTTCCCCGCTGACGAGCGGGGGCGGGAGCGTGCCTCTGGCGGGGCACGCTCGCCCTCTATGTCCTCCCAAGCGAGCGCCGTACGGCGGTTCGCCTGGGAGAGCCGACCTGCCGCAGTATATACACGGCGGCTGGTCGGCAAGTGGTTAAGGGTCAAAGAGGCCTAGGTATTTAAAAAAGGATGCCGCTTTGTAAAACATTTACCTTAATTCGTATACCTTGTGTGTTACACTTTCCAGGTTTTAGGAACAAATCCTCCTGAAGAGCGAATACATTAGCAGCGCTATTAATGTGTTCGCTCTTTAGAAGGATTTGTTCCTGACACCAGGGAAGTGTGTGTAATGTAACGCACATGGAGTCTCTGTTGCCTATCTATCTTTTATTACGGTCAGACAGTTAGTGACTCAGTCATATCTGTGTAGGCTGAAGAGTGAAGAACATTGGGCCCCTCCAGAATCCTCAGTGTTTCCACAGTGGAAGTAGTAGTCCTCCTCACGCGCTGCACGCTGCGCACCTGCAGGCAGCCTGCAGACAGTGGCACAGTGCTAACCGCGCTGAAACTGGGTGGGTGGAGGCGGAGCCAAATTGCAGTAGGCGGGGCGGTGGCGCGGAGGAGAAAGGAGTGCCCGTGACGTCACTGGTTGCTAGACGCCAAGCGGCTCTAGCAACCAGCTCTGTGTGTATGTGCTCCGGCCCGCCCCCCGTAGCAGAGAGAGCACCGCGGAGATAGGAGAGAGCCTGCAGTCAGATGACTCAGATTGGATGTGGAAGATGATAGTCAGTGGTTCGCCGAACTCGAAAATGTTTACTAACCGGTTCTGTGGAACCGGTGCAAACCGGCTGAATCCCACCACTGGATGCAATGACTCCCTCTGCTGCCTCCATGTTCAGTGAGGAGAGAGAGAGAGCAGGGCTGCTGCTTTTGGGCACAGCCCTGGATTAAGATCGAGCTCAGGTAAGAATTTAGGGAAGGGGCTAGAGGGAAACAGATCATGGAAGGTTTTTTACCTTAAAGTAAAGGCAAACCTTCTTATTTTCTTTTTCTTTTTTTTTCTTTTTTTTTTAGCTTTGGATGGAGTGGAGATTTGCCCTCTCTTTGTCCCTTTTACCATTATCACTGAAAGCAAAAAGAAAATCACAAATTTTGGGTGGTCCCCAAAAAAATAAGAGGGGAAATCCTTAAATGGGGACATTAGTTCTGGTGACCGGGGGGTCCTCATGATATTCCCTTAATTTGCAGGGATTGCCTCTGACTGATCTCCTTTTGTTCTATCCAAAATGAAGTTTTGCCAATGGTTCTACTTTAATGCAGAGAAGGCATTAAATTGGAATAGGCCCTTTTCTGGCACTTGTACCTACAGGTAATCCTATAATAAAACTTACCTGTAGGTACAGTGAATATCTCCTAAACCTGCACGGTTTAGGAGATATTCACACTAAATGCAGTCGGTTTTCTACGTTTTTTTTTTTTATATGTATTTTTTATTTTTTTTATCAGATAGTTTTTGTAGAAAAAATAAACTGTAAAACAAGATGAAAACAAGAGACACCTAGTGAACAAGGGGTCAGCTAACCGGTATCCACTGGGCCTTGGAGCCAGTTATATTTATACAAAGATATGGTCTTCAAAATAAACGACTATCGTGAATACAACTATGACATAGAAAGTCCAAGCTTTAAGACCTTGTAATCAGAAACAGTAGGCAGCACATTTCTTTCAACAGCCTTCCCAGCCTATGCAATGTGTCTCCTGTACTTGACCTACCGCACTATCCGTAGGGTCAGCCAGAATTGTCAAGCGTGTAGGGCAGATGTGGTAACCTCTGGTGCGAAGTAAGACAAGTCATCTCATCATATACATATAACTGAAAATACTACATTTTTGAAATTTTTGTTTTAAACTGTGCGTCTTAAAACTGGTGCAATCTAAAACGAAAACTACATTTCCTCTGCATAAGCCATCTCCGGGGGGGGGGGGGGGGGGGGGCGCTAATCTCAGGTTCTGCCCAATCAAGGCTGATAAATGTGAAATGCTGGTTGATTTTTATCCATAACTGTACCCTACTGCTCTTCACTATTAGAATAGTAAATCCAAGGTTGTTTCATGTACAATAGATATTATGTACTAGTGCATGTGAAATGTTTGGAGATATGGAAGATAAAGGTATGATTGCAGGGAGGGATATTTTAAGATATGTAATCGACTTCCTGCACAGTCAGCCTGTAGACAAATGCTAGCAGTTTCGTCCTATAAACCCTCCCTTATCTTCAGATAGCTGTCAAAGCCTGTTAACTCCACCATTGTGAGGAATGTAATACGGGAAACTAAGGCAGTTAAACAACTTTTTTTTTAAGTATGTAAAGCCAAGCCTTTTTTTTGTCTGTCAAATTTTTATTGCTGTCTGCATCCCCACTGAGATGTATCCCCACTGGTCACTGGGACCAAATGGCTTACACCTGAGGGTCCTTAAAGAACTCAAACAGGTGATAGCCAAACCATTGTTCCTAATTTTTATGGATAGTCTACTGATGGGAATGGTACCAGCTGATACCAATATTTAAAGAAGGGCGAAAATATATACCTGGGAACTACAGGCCGATTAGCTTAACATAAATAGTCTAAGATATTGGAGGGGATGATAAGGGACTATATACAAGGCTTTAGTAATGAAAACAGTATCATTAGTAGTAATCCGCATGGATTCATGAAAAATCGATCTTGCCAGACCAATCTATTAACCTTCTATAAAGAAGTGCGCTGCCATCTAGATAAAGGAAGGCCTGTGGATGTGGTGCATCTGGATTTTGCAAAGGCATTTGTTACAGTTCCCCACAAACATTATCTGTACAAACTAAGGTACATAGGTATGGACCATAGGGTGAGTACCTGGATTAAAATCTGGCTTCAGGGGTGAGTCCAAAGGGTGGTGATAAATGGGGAGTACTCTAAATAGTCTGGTGTAGAAAGTGGGGGTCCCCCAAGGATCTGTCCTGGGACCAATCCTATTTAATTTATTCATATACAACCTAGAGGATGGGATAAACTGCTCCATCTCCGTATTTGCGGACGATACAAAATTTAGCAGAGCAATAACTTCTACACAGGATGTGGAAACCTTACAAAAAGACTTACAAAAATAAAATAATGGAGTGGGCATCTACATGGCAAATGAGGTTTAATGTTGCCTTGTTATTTCTGGCATCCAAATGCATTATTGCATCCAAATGCATTATCTTACATTCTTCAAGTTACTTCTTCTTCAAGTTATTTGCATCCAAATGCATTATCTTACATTTTTCAAGTTACTATTCCCCCTTTGGGGGAATCGAAGATGGAAAAGAACCTGGGGGTCCTAGTAGATGACAAGCTCAGCAATGGCATGCAATGCCAAGCTACTGCAAGCAAAGACAACAGAATACCGGCATGCGTAAAAAGGGGATTCACTCCCGAGATAAAACGAGAATTCTCCCACTCTACAAGACTCTGGTCCGGTCGCATCTCTAGTATGCTATGCTGTTTTGGGCACCGGTCCTCAGGAAGGATGTGCTGGAACTCGAGAGAGTCCAGAGAAGGGCAACAAAGCTAATCAAGGGACTGGAGGATTTCCGCTATGAGGAAAGACTACAACCCTTGAACTTATTCTCTCTGGAGAAGAGGCTATTGAGGGGGGATATGATATCAATTTACAAATACTGTACTTACAACCCTAGCATAGGGAACAAACTATTCAACAAAAAGGAATATAAAAGGCCATTCTCTAAAATTCGAAGAAACGCAGTTTAAACTTAAATTGCGTAAAGGCTTTCTATACTGTCAGAGCAGTAAGGATGTGGAATTCTCTTCCACAAGCAGTGGTATCAGCAGGGAGCATTGATGGTTTAAAAAAACTACCAGATGGGCACCTTAACTACTACAACATACAGGGGTATACAATGTACAACACTTGTACACACACTCATGATAGGTTGAACTTGATGGACAGGTGTATTTTTTATTTTTTTCCAACCTCACTAACTATGTAGCATCACCGTAATTGTCTGCCAGCCGCTGCTATACCGCCTTCACAGCCGATTGTCTGGAACACCCATAAAAGGAAATTTTCCCTTGCTTTTGAGAGATGGTTAGCAGTAGGGTGATATAACCAATTTAAAAAAAAAAAAAAGCGTAGGGATTTATCAAATGATAATTTCACTAAATATACACTAAAATCGATATATGTGGACACAAACACAACAAAATTCCTGCTAAAGATCTCTGTGTAAATGAGGAATTGGGGCTCATTCACATGGGCTCTGTGGCCTGTACAGCGTGAATCAGTGGTTAGCTTATGTGACTGGAGCTGTGTGCAGGCAGCATGTTAAACTATGGGGACAAACAGCCACAAGTCCCAATTTGACTGGCATGTGGGTGCAGGTGCAAGGCCCTGAACACAGACAGTGTGCATTCAGGGCCGCTTATCCGCACCTGCACAGCTGCTGCATTCCCTTAGAGTAACAGGCGACTCCAACTGCATGAACAATCCACTCCATCACCTAGCCAGAGTGCCTTTGTAAATTAGTTCTTAGGACTCATTCACATGTGAGACTAAGGAGGGGGGCAGAACTAAAACCCCATGGTTGAGCTGTGCTTTTACTGCACACCAACTACTACCCCCTTAGCAGCAGAGGCAGTGGCTAGCGGTGTACACATGCCACAGCTGTGATGCTATACTTCGCAACCATGGCACAAATTATACCCCCGTAGAACAAGAGTGCTGCTCTGCAATCCTCTTAAAAACCGCATGCAAACAAAGTACGCACTAGTGCGGGGTTAAAGCATGCAGTGAGAAGGCATACTGTAAAATACTGTAAAATTATTATGCAGAATTTTACTTTTTTTTTTTTTTTTTTTCAGAATTTTATATTTTTCATTTTAATCTTTTTTTTTCCCCCTCTGCTCCACAGATAATAGGAAATGCTCTGAGGCATAGCAAACAGTCTACCATGCTTCAGTGATGAATGGACACAAGTGCGATCAGTACCGATCACAATGTTCATTTAGGAAAGGAAAGGGCTGGGAGACATGACCTATTTATCAGCCCCCCTATTCTTCCTGACACAATCCTGGACAGCAGGTGGAAGGGGGGCACACAGGTCCTGGACAGCAGGGGGATGGGACGCAGATACTAGAACTGATCTCCCTGCAGTGCAGCCGGATAGAGTAAGGCGCTGCAGGGGAGGTGCAAGATGATCAGTGTCAGCATTAGGGCAGTACAGTTGTCCCTCTTGCTTGGCAGGTGCCAAGTACCCCTTTTGAACTGATGGGGCCCAGTACAGGAGGGCCAACTGCATTGCTTATCAGTGGCCCTGTCTATCTGATGCCATCTCTCCTCTAACATGCACACCTGAGACTGTCCATCTTCTGTACGCTGGAGGGGTGAGTGTGGCCATCCCTCAGAATTCTCTAATGCAGCATAATTTATCAGAGGGGTCTCATGCAAAGAGAATAGAGAGCAGGTAGAAACCACACTAAGTGTTTTGGCTTGAGGCTAGTGCACACGAGTTATGCTTTGTTCATTTCTCATTTCAGAGTTTTACAACCATTTTAAGGAGTGAGCAGCAAAAGGATTTGGACTGCTTTGCTTGTGCTCGTATTTTGTACAACAGAGTACCAAGCTAGAAACTCTGATTGGTGATATGACTCAATGACACCCACCTATTACAGAATTAGTTTTGGCTGTACATTGCCATTTCATGAACTTCTTCATATTTTTTACTGAAAGTAGAAACCCCTTAGGATATAACACTTTGTTTTTCACTATAACTAGACTTTGGTTAAAGTGGTTGTTAAGCCACTTATGTAAACTCATCCCATCCCCTCTGTAATATAACAATACGTATCCCTGTGCCCGTGGCATAGAAAAAAATTTGCCGATCTGTACCTATATCAGAGCGGCTCCCGGCGCTCAGCTGACTCCTCGGCTCTCTCCTCTGCCTGACTGACAGCTCCAGCGGGCAGGGCCGAACGCTGCTGCTGAGGTCAGCCGGGGAAGAGAGGAGAGCGAGAGAGCCGAGCAGTAATCTGATCGCCGGGAGCCGCTCTGATATAGGTACAGATCAGCATATTTATTCTAGAACGCAGGCATATGGATACTTATTGTTCTATTACAGAGGGGATGGGATAATTTTATATTCAATATAAGAACAGCAGGAGGGGACGGTGTGGGCACTGACATAGGAGCAGACAGGCAGGGAGTGAGGTGGGAGAGAGGACAGAAGGAGCAGACAGGCAGGGAGTGAGGTGGGAGAGAGGACAGAAGAGAGCTGCGGATTATGGAGGCACGTACTCTGACCACAGTGTCAAGACTCGGCAGCCATGATAAACCGTGTCAGTATACAGAGGGGAGGGTGGAAACTGGCATGATTAGTCAGGTATTTCAGGTGATAGAATAAGCCAAATGACACAGAATAAGCAATATGCTGTATAACATGCTTTAACTACTTGCCGACTGCCCCACACAGATTTACTGCGGCAGGGCGCTCGGCTGCATATAATCACGTAGATCTATGTGATTATGTGCACGTGGGAGGAGCGGGCTTGATCATCGCGGCCTCCGGCGATGTTCGGGGAAACTGACAGTCGCCTGCCTATGTAAAAAAGAAAAGCAGGCGGCTCTCCTGTCAAACAGGCACAGTGAGATTGTTTGTTTCAGCTGAAACTCTGATCTTTGTGCCTGTCAAAGCCCCCCCCGCAGTTAGTAAGCACAATTAGGCTCACACTTAATTTGGGTACAGTGTCGCACGACCGCTCAATTGTTAAAGAAATGCAGTGCCGAATCACAAAAAATGGCCTGGTCATTAAGGGGGTAAAACCTTCCGGAGCTGAAGTGGTTAAGGGAGCAGGATCTTTTATTTTTTTTTTTTTAGGGTAACAATTGCTTTAAAGTCGCTGATCTTCACATTCCCCAGGACACTGAACCCAAGTGTCTTTTGGGAACTCAATCTTCACTTCACTTGGAACATTAGGACCCCTCTGACATTCTCTTATGCCTCGTTTACACTGAGCAGTACAGTTCGGTATGGTACGCAATTTTTGCCATTTTCCATTGTCAAAAGTTGAGAATGGTACCCTAATTCCGAACCATACTGTACCACTTTTTTGGGACTCTTTCGTTGAGGTACCAAGGACATTAGTACCGTACCAACAGGGTGGAGCTACACTGTTGAGGTACTGTTGAGCTGAGGTACTGTTGGCGGTGGAAACGCAAGCCTGATCAAGGTGTACTGTTCCGAACCATACTGAACTGAACCGAACCGCTCAGCGGAAACTAGGCATAAGTGACCATAAATAGAGTATGCACCTAGCCATCGTATAAAGCTAAGGAAGGAACAGACAGGTGGACCATTCCTATCCCTGCCCCCCATCAATTCATTCCCTATTCTCCTCTACTGTGGTCTACTCTATATATTTCTGTGTAGCCCAAGCCCCTAATCCAATGCAGATACAAGGGAAAGCATAAAATCTACAAATCTTTTTTCTAAAAGGAAACTCCCATAATCAAAATGAACTAATGCACCATCATCCACCTCCTCCTATTGAAATGTATACAAACTCTAGAATAACACAGTGAGGAGTCATCCCCTTATGCAGTGAAATACAATTGTACCTTGTATTCTAGAACTCCGCATGCCCCTAATCACTATGTGTCTCATTGGGGAGAAACTCCCCATTGATTCCCTTTTTTAATTGTACTTTTGACGTGTACGTTTTATTCATATTTTCTCTTTTGTATTATTTTACTGCATCAACTTAATTACCCTTAAAAAAAACAGATTGCTGCAGTGGAGTGTTTCCTTTATACTGTAAACTCTTACTAAATGTTGTATATGAAAACCATTTGTTCAAGAATGAAAGAAAATCAACATTGATTCTTTTTGTTCTAGGCTCAGTATGAAAACCCACCACATATCTATGCATTGGCTGACAATATGTACAGAAACATGATTATTGACAGAGAAAACCAGTGTGTCATTATAAGGTATGGTGCTTTTTGTATGGCTTCTAGTGTGCTAATTCTCCAGTCTTCCATTTTGCCTTTTAGACACTGTTCTTTTATTGGTAACTATATTGAGTAGAGAGATGTAAGTAATTGATAAGATTTAAGTCAGCCATAGACCGTTCCCATCTCTGCCAGTTCAGCAGGAACCAGCTAAAATTCGAACCATGTATGGGCAGGTTGATTGTACCCGAGTTGATTGATCAACTTGGGTGCAACCAGCCTGCCAGATTTTACATGGGATTATTGCTAGTGGCTGCCGCGAGAACACAATTGTTCCGTGGGGGGGGGGGATTCTCCTTGTCAATGCTGTGTTGATGGCGGAATCCAGCAAATTTCTTTCCTGAAACCTGTAGTTCCAGGAAAGAAATTGGCTTTGCCTGTGGCCGGACAAAGGCTGCCTATATGGATAGAATTTCAAACTCAAATTCTTCAGAAAAGTAGGTTCTAAGAAAGTTAATTCGCTTTTCTAATCATTTAGTGGGTTCAATCGTCCATTTTCGGTAACCTTGCCGAGGAAAATTTGAAGGAGCAGAATGGAAATTTTTTTTTAAACAAATTTCTAACCGTGAATGTGGTTTTAGTTTGGTAAAGTCCGTTCATTCCAGCATCAAATGGTAAAAGCAAAACCTTTCCAAATGACCAATGTTCTGAGAATTTTTGTACGCGTTTTCCTAAGACTTTTCCTAAGAATTTTAATTTGAAATTCTATCCATCTATGACCTGCTTAACTGTAATGCTAAAAAACATTTGTTTTCAGTGATCTGCACACTAAAAGCTGATGTGATCCTTTTTTTTTTTTTTTTTTTTTTTTTTTTAAATGGGTTAGTTTATTGCACTTGTTTGCAACTTTATATTACATCAAATTGCATTCTAATTGGAATTCATTAAATGTAGACTAAACTTACAATTTTCTGTCTTTTAAATATCATGATTAACAAAGTATGTATTGTGATCAATGGGGTTTTAGTCTTTTCCTGTATATTAGGCATTGATGTTGCTTTAACTCTAGACCATAAACGTTTTCTGTCTAATGTCTGCAACATTCATGGGTTCAAAACAGAAAGCAGAGTTTTTGTAAGGCACATCAAACCTATTAACAGGATCTTCCATCAAATGTAAACTTGTTCAAGTTGAAAATCATCAACTCGAACTCCATGTTTAATGTCCCTTTAAATTAAGGCATTAACAGGTTTTTGCTGGGCACATTGTTTTAAGGGCTACTCAGCCATTCACTGGGAAGCTTTGTATTCTATGAATAAATACAACGATTTCTTTGATTGGGTAAGGTGAAGATTCAGGTGGATGATGTCACGATCTCCACTTTAGCCAGTCGGAGGAATTAACTATTTAAAGGGACATTAAATGTGGAGTCAGGTGTTAATAAACTGTTGCTCCCTAATGGGATAAGCATGATGGAGCAGGTTATCCCATATGTACTGTTTATCCCATATGTACACTTGTTGGGTGCCCCTTTTTTTTGTCCAGTTGATTGTTTTTACCAAACAGAACTGAAAATGTTGCAACTGGGACACCCTTTCCTGTCACATCTCTCTCCATGATGATAATCTCTTCACTTGGGAGAGTTTTTTGCTTTTATTTCCTATTGAATATGCAGGATTGGAAGTTAATACTTAAAAAACATATTAGTTCCAACTCCTGGGACACTATCACCCCTCCATGGCCCACACTTGAGACATCCACCTTCTGGACAGTCATGTCCACTTTTAGGGTAATCCTGCCCCTAAATGAGGGGACTGCTTACTCGTGGCCACAGTCCCCTCGGTTTATTTTTTTTTTTGGTTGCTGCGCACGCTCCGCGACTCCGAGGACACCACATCATCAGGGCAGAGGACTGAGATGGGGGACTTGTGCGTAGGTGTGCAGTGGGCAGAAAGTCCAGGTGAAAAACAGGAATGTATTATAATGGAAGTCCTGCAACCCAACCGGGAACACTCACAAGATGTAACATTGATGTGTCAGAAGATGGAAGTCTCAGGGAAGCCGTCAGGGTCTGTCTCGAGGAGCGGAAAGCAGCCTGGCAGGTCCAAACCCAAATAGGGAGGTTTCCAGGAAGGATGGCGTTACCCAGCACTTTCCCTACTCCTCTGGAACCTTTCCCTGGCACTGTGTACTGTCCCTGACAGACGAGTATCCTGTCCCTACACTGCCACCCCCAAAATGTGCGCTGGAGCCTGGGTCTAAATTTATTGTGCCTAACCCAAGTGGCTGCAAAATCACATGGGGTGGCATCCTCCAATCGGATAGTGCCTCCCTGTGACTGTAGAAACCAGAGGAACTAGATTCCTCCCAATTTCTTCCTCCACCTGTATTGCTGTTGCAGACGAGGGCAACCAGTGGAGAAAATGGACTGCACCTGCCTACAGAATCCAGGGTAGTTGAAATCTGTACATCTACAGTAGATCTTTTCCAGGATTAGGGGTCACTTCTATGCTTCAACACCTGGAAATCTGAAAAGAATGCACTGTTGAGGGCAGAAAGCAGAACAATGGAGCAGATCACACTTTACATGAATACCTTGCTCTACAAAGGTTTAACCTACTAAACTTCTACAAGAAAAACTCAAACTCTTGTTAGAATAAATTCATAATTCTGTGTAAAGTAGAACTGAACCTTTTGTGAAGGATAACTGTATTTTGCAAAAAAGGAAACCTATCCTAACCCCCCTACCCACACTTTTTTTAAATAGATGTTTTTCTTGGCCTCCAAAATGCATCCTCGGTGGCCAGGATGTGAATATGGTTTTCTTAGGTTTCTGCATTTTGCAGTTCTGTTTTCCTAGCATTGCTAATATGTGCGAGTGCCACAAACTTTGAAGAACTACTTCTTCAAAGTTTGGTGTCCCACATGTTGAAGCCAGCTGAATGATTCATTCCATCCTCACGGGAACTCTTTGATACTGTCACATCCTGGTTCTGTTTGTCTATAATGCTAGAATTGTGTTTATAAGACACCCAAATCTTTGTAAGATTCTAGTGATCTTAGCATAGGTTAAACTGCAGTGATTTGTGATTACCAGTGCAAAACTTGGGGGTTGCTTCTATTAATACGTGTAATTAAGACACCTGGATAGCGTTAAAGTCAAAGCCCACATTGTTTTTCACATGGAACAGAAGCTCGGGTTACATTGATTTCCACAAAAGACTTTATCTAGTAAAGAGAAAAGGTCTGATAAGTAGAAAAAAGGTTATGACCTTCACTATATTACCAAAAGTATTGGGGCGCCTGTCTTTACACGCACATCAACGTTAAATGGCATCCCAGTCTAATGCCTCGTACACACGCAACGATTATCGGCCGACCGATCGGCCGTCTTTTGTCCAGTGTTGTTGTGTTGGTTGAAATGTGCTCTAGACTGCACACAAATTTTCTCGGCCAACAAAAACCAACTTCAGAAGTGATGTCATGTTCTGGTTTACTTTCCGTGTGTTTTTTCTTCTCTGAGCATGCCCAGTCTTGCTCATCAGATTTTTGTCTGCCGAAATCTGTACTGACTGACGGAAAATCGGCCGTTCTGTTGACGGCCAACAAAAATTTTATAGCCTGCACACCAGATTTTGTTCGGTCGAAAAGTCGGAGTCGGTTGTCGAAAGCATCATACTAACAAGCCGAAAATCGGCCGATCGGACGTTGGCCGAAAATTCACGGCCAACTATTGATTCGTGTACGAGGCATTAGTTTGTAGGATTCAATATTGAGCTGGCCCACCCTTTCAGCTTTAACAGCCTCGACTCTTCTGGGAAGGCTGTCCTCAAGGTTTAGGAGTGCGTCTATGGGAATGTTTGACCATTCTTCAAAAAGTGCATTTGTGAGGTCAGGCACTGATGTTGGACGAGAAGGCCTGGCTTGCCGTCTGCGCTCTAATTCATCCCAAAGGTCGGGTTCCTCCACCCCAAACTCGCTCATCCATGTCAGTATGCTTTGTGCACTGGTTCAAATATTTTGGTGGAGGGGGGGGGGGGGGTATTATAATGCGGGGCTGTTTTTTGGGGGTTGGGCATGGCTCCTTAGTTCCAGTAAAGGGAATTTTTAGGGCGTCAGCATACCAAGACAATTTGGACAATTTTTATGCTCCTAATTTTGTGGGAACAGTTTGGGGATGACCCTTCCTGTTCCAACATGATTGTGCACAAAGCAAGGTCCATAAAGACATGGATGAGAGAGTTTGGGGTGGAGGAAATCCTGGCCTGTACAAGTGAGTTGAGTCCTGACCTCAAACTGATAGAACACCTATGGGATGAATTAAAGAGCAGACTGCGAGCCAGACCTTCTCTCCAACATCAGTGCCTGACCTCACAAATGCACTTCTTGAAGAATGGTCAAACATTCCCATAGACACTCCTAAACCTTGTGGACAGCCTTCCCAGAAGAGTTGAAGCTGTTATAGCCGCAAAGGGTGGGCCAACTCAATATTGAACCCTACGGACTAAGACTGGGATGCCATTTAAGTGTGTGTAAAAGGCAGGCGTCCCAATACTTTTGGTAATATAGTGTATTATAAACCAGCAGTGTCTTGCCTCTATCCATATCCTTTTAGAAAAAAAAAAATGATATAGTGCATTTCAATGCAATTTAATTTCCAGTTAAACATGCGGATACTTTAATGATGGTCCTACACTTATGTAATGGAATTATTAAAATATGAATACAAGGCTTTCTTTCGAACTCAGAACAACCATTGGAGAAATATGGAAATTAACTGCACATTCCAAATTTTTTTTTTTTTTTTTTTTTCAAATGAGCGTTCTAGGATGGAAGTTGAGTGATATTTTCAGTTTCCAGGTTAGTTACGACTTTTTTTTTTTTTATCATCTTTCTTAGTGGTGAAAGTGGAGCTGGGAAGACTGTAGCAGCCAAATATATAATGGGCTACATCTCTAAAGTGTCAGGAGGTGGTCCTAAAGTACAGGTAAGTAAACCATTCTTTACTGATAATGGAGTCCATGTTAACCTCTTACTGCCTGTGCTATAGCTAAGACGGCTACAGGGCCTAATATGCCGGAAGGGCGTCCATGTACCTCCTCCCGTGCATGTGGTGCCTACGCTGGCACGTGCTCTGTAAACAGCGAGTCCATGAGACTCAGCAGATCACAGCCCGGCCTCTTACCACGTGATCAGCTGTCGGCCAATGACAGCTGATCACATGCTGTAAACAGAGTCGGTAATCTGATTTTTTTTTTTTTTCCCCTCACGCTCACAGCAGTAAACAGGACATTAGTCCTGCTGCTAAGCAGTGTCCATCAGTGCAGCCCCTTCAGTGCACATCGGTGAAGGAGAAAAATTACCTGTTTGCAAAATTTTATAACAAACTATAAAAAAAGTTTGTTTTTTTTTTCAAACTTTTTTAGCAAAAAAAAAAAAAACCCAGTGATTAAATACCACCAAATGAAAGCTATATTTTGTGTGAAAAAAAATTATAAACATTTCATTTGGGTACAGTGTAGCATGAACCCGCAGCTGTAATTCAAAGAGTGACAGCGCTGAAAGCTGAAAATTGGCCTTGGGAGGAAGGGTTTAAGTGCCCAATAATAGGTGGTTAAGCTGGTCATCCATGGATCGAAATTTGGCCAGATCAGCAAGAATAAAGCTGTATTTCGATCTTTGTATAGTCATTCACGTTGGAAACTTTATTGGAAAATTTTGCTGCGACATGTGGTCAATAGACTACAGCACTGGTAAGTATATTCTGAAGGCGGAAGAGTCCTGTTGTCAGAATACAATGACAAACCGGGGAGTATTCCCCATTCGTCTTTAGTGTGGGGATGGGGGAAGGGCTGAACGATAGTCAATGTGATATCGACTATTGTGCTGTGGGCGTGGGCGATACTCACATTGCCGAAGATACGATGTAAGGCATAGGCATTAGGCAGGGAGAAGTCGGGATGACTCAGTTGTTGTAGCAGAACAGAGCCCGACATCCGTCCCACACGTTCAGTCTGCCTGCCTGCAGCTAGCCAGTTCTCCAGCTGATGGTAATATGATCCTAGAGTGAGGAGCTCAGCTCCTCCCTGTAACCAATCAGCGGCTCTCAGCACACTGAAGAACTGGAAACAAGCTTGTATTGTAACAGTTCAGAGTGAAGAGTTGAGTCAGTACGTGTGGGACTGGACGGATGTCACGTCAGGCTGTGTTCTTCTACCTCCTGCCACCACTGAGTCCCGACTGTGCCTAATCCACACTGACTGTCACTGTCAATCCCTACAATAACATTAACCCTGGCCTGCCCTGGCTGTATGGTGCAATCTGCAATTACAATCAGAAGAAGGCTGCGCTGCTGCAATACTTCCATGATTTCCTCTCAATATCGCAATATATATCGTTGGAAAAAAAATTTCAATGTACTTTTTTTCCAATATCGTGCAGCCCTAGGGGGAATCCTGAACCAAGTACGGTCAGCTTAAGTTAGATCTGCACTGTGTCCTCCTAATCCTTGATAGCTGCAGAGCTTTATCTGACGTTTTACTGTTGTGATACTTGTAAACTGTACACAGTATCTGAGATTGCTCAAATATAATAGTCAAATTATATGCTCATATTAAGCATATGATACCGACAATATGATAACTGTAAGAGAAAGGAAGCTGCCTGTATTCATTCATAAGGCAAAAAGAAAAAATAACGGCAGCAAAAAAGCCGAACAATATCTGAAACCTAAAAACATGGCTATTAAAATAAGTGGGTAATATCACTTCCATTTGCCCTTTTGTCACTAGTTGTTTTTACTGGCCTGAAGGCCTCATCTGTCCAATATCTTTGTTTCATGTGACTATACTTTCCCCATGTACCCTTTACTTTTACATTAATATAACCTCTCCCCCATTATTCACCAGTTTCTAGTGTGCATTTACTTTCCAGCATCACTCTAGATTCCTCTATTGTTTCCTGTCCAGACCGTAACCCCCAGCTGTGTCATGGACAAGCTTCTTTTTGCAGTGGACACACGATTGTGTTTGGGCAGGATACCATCTCCCTCTGCACTTACAAATAAAATGTTGCCCTTTGTCTGAGTTTGTACATGTATAACATGGCTGAGTAGGTCTAGTAATGGTTTTCTCCATGTTCTCCTTTTGTAGCATGTTAAGGATATAATACTGCAATCAAACCCTTTATTGGAGGCCTTTGGCAATGCAAAGACAGTGAGGAACAACAATTCCAGTCGATTTGTAAGTCACTGTCCTTTTGTTTTTTTATTATTAATATTTTTATAATAATTATGTAGCCGCACTTTGTCTTCTGAAATTATATTTCTATATCCATAATAAATGTTAATGCAGCCCTCAAAATTTCCACTTGCCTTCTTGCATTAGGCGAGTGGATAGAAGCTGAGGGCGAGTGGAGCAGGCAGAAGCAACGGCATCCAGAATCCTGCATAGTTGCCCTGTCCTAAACTGTCCCAATTTAGCCATTGTTCCGGCAGGACTTTGTTCCAGGCTGCATCCCAGGAGTTAATGGGCGTTCACAGACAGCAGCCAGAAGTACTATTCTGTCAGAGTGGATAGCCGGCACTACAACAGTACTCCTGGCTCCTGTCCATGAACGGCTGTTACTAGATGCATGTCGGGGCTTTTATTATTCACGTAAAGGACATGAATCACTGTACTGCCGGGTGGGCACATTGTAATCCTGTGGCTTTCAGCTCACTAACTCAAGAATATCACAACCCCCCTCCTCTGTAGAACTTGGTCGGATTCAAACAACCCGGCCCTGGGCATCACACACGGCCATATCATCCCAGCTTAAGGGGGGGGGATGCCTGGGGATTTGTTTGCCAATGCAGGCTCTGCCCATTCTGTTTGGGCAGAGTCCTTGAAGAAATGTGCAGTTGGAGAAAGGACACGTGATCAGTGTGGGGCAGCTCTCTGCTGAAATCTTTTGGGGGAGTACATAGACCTCAGGACAAAAGGGGTAAGAAATTGTAACAGCTGAAAGGGAGTACTTAACTGGCCGGTGAGGAGGGGGTGACTTCTCCTTTGTATTGTGAGTCCCAGAACCCATGGGGGAGGGGACTAGAGGTGTGTGCAGACAGAAATGGGGTAAGAATTTTTACCCTACCAATTTATAGTATATGCTTGTCATAGACACCTGCAACACCAAAAAAGGGATCAACTTTCCCTAAGGCTCTGTTCACATTTGGCGTTTTGGGATCCCGGGCAGATGCGCAGTGTTTCTGCCCACAATCTCAAACCGCACTGCAATTGCAAAACGCGTGTACAGGTGCCATTCATATTCAATGGCACCTAAAACACGGTGTGGTTTTGCCTTGATTATTGCACGGCAATCTGCAACAAAAAGGAGCAGGAGCTGTATGATCATGGCATACCCCTGTATGATCATGGCATACCCCTGTATGATCGCGGCATACCCCTGTATGATCGCGGCATACCCCTGTATGATCATGGCATACCCCTGTATGATCTGTGCATACCCTTGTATAATATGGATAAAATATGATAGTTTACGAGGCCATGTTTAGGGGCGCAATTAGGGGAAGGGGTAGCGGTTGGGTCGGGCAACTGGTGGCGAGTAACTCATAAGGGCTACCAATAGCTCAGGACTTAAAATTTTGAGCCCTGCGTAATATCCTTGGATCAGTAAACAACATAAAATATGAAAGAGGGGAGGGGTTAAAGAGGGGGAGGGAGAGTGGGTAGCGCTAAATTTACAAGTCTGATAAAGGTTATTGTTAGTTACAATATTTGGCGGCATTTATGTGTTTATTGTTTTTTAATGTGTAATAAATGAGTGGCGGGTGCACTTTTTTTCTACAAATTTGTGCAATATTTCAAATAAATGATCGTGTGTATACTGCGCATGGTTGTGCTGCACATTAACACAAACTAATTTACAGTACAGCATGCTGGCAGACATCTGAGGGGGCACTCCTACATACCTTCATTACTGTGTCATCCGAGCTTTCATTTCGAAACAGAAGGGTTGATTTACTAAACTGACTCAAATGGAATAGGTTTGCAAGGGACTTTTTCGAATTGTTTAAAGTGTTACTAAACCCAGGAGCCTGCATTCCCTATATCTGGTCTCCCACAGTACACAGAACATGGAAATGCAATTTTAGTAAATAAAAACTGCTAAATACCTTTTCTCATCAGCAGTTAGAGCAGTCTTGTGGCTTCTATCTGTGTCCAGCCAAACACTGGTTAAAGCTTGTAGGAGGAGTTTTCTGGCTGCAAGAAATTATGAGACTGCAAGACCCCTGACTCTGTCTGGACAGATTGGCCTCTGATGATCACATGCATTCTCCCAAGGAAACAAAAGCATAATTCGTAATCTAGCAATACACACCAAACTGAGCATGTGCAGTCTGACTCCATTGACTCTGTGTTATCAGAAATTTAGCAGGGGACTGTGGAAGGAGGGAAAGGATCAGAGAAGCTAGGATTAAACAGTCTTTTTACATAATGCAGAGGATTAACCCCTTAGGTTCCACAGTGAGTATAGCAAGCATGCTTTACTGCATATACAGACTGTTTTTACTGGTGCGGGTTTCGTAACACTTTAAGAAAAGTGAAAGTATGCAAAGCATACCCAATTACATGCAAGAAAATGAGAAATGTATATATGATTTTTTTTTGCATATGATTGAATCTTGCCTCGGCTTCCCAATAGCTCTCAAAAGGATTGCCTGCACGGGGGTGTGCATTCCCATGCGGGTAAACACGGCCACCCACAGATGAACACTTTAGTACACCCCGTGTGAACAAGGCCTAATTGGACATTATTTTGTTTACATGCTGCTCAATAAGAAATTTAGGGGATTTTGTAAAAGAATCTAATATAACCTGATTTGTTTTAAATTCTCATGTTAAATAGGGAAAGTACTTTGAGATCCAGTTCAGCCCTGGGGGAGAACCAGATGGAGGAAAAATCTCTAACTTTTTACTGGAAAAATCTCGGGTGGTGATGAGAAACCCAGGAGAGAGAAGCTTTCACATTTTCTATCAGGTATTCCTATTTTTTCTTTTATTTTTAAGGTGCCAGAGTATTCCACAGTGCTGCCAGTTAACACCACTCATGATTTGTGTTAGGCTTTTAGTTCTAACAAACATTTTACAAAATGTCTGACACCCTGCCAGACAGATTTTTCATGGCATTTGGCCCTGCTGGTTCAGAAGAGATTTGTTCCAAGCGATTATTGACTTTGAGGCCTCTTCGCTGGTCAGTAGGAATGTCTGGGTGTTAATGTCATCTAAATATTAAACGTTTGCAGCATACTCCCAGGTCAACAGATGTTACTGTTCCAGTTTTCCAGCAGCTATAGCTTGGCAGAATGTACAATTACACAAAGCAAACTAATTATTATATTGTTATATCAACAATGTCTACAGATGACAAGTACATTTTAATTTATCTAATCTGGGCTGCAGCTAACGATTTTTTTCATAATCGAGTAGTTGGTCCATTGTTTCCAATAGTCGGATAATAACCTTAACGTAAAGTGTGGTGTATAATTTGGGTAAAATGTAAAGTTTTTTAAAACAAAGCCATTTATTCTTAAGAGCCGGTTCACATGTGTGCGGCTGCGGCGTTCGCATGTAATGTCGGAGCGCACTGCTCCTTCATTACATGCGATCGGCTGTGCGGTGCGAGTTTAGCCATACACTTTGTATGGCTAAATTCGCACCGCACCCGCAGCAAACACGCACAGGACCCTTTTTTGCAGCCGCATCAGGATCGGATCGCACAGCGGTTCACACTTGTGCGATCCGATCCTGTGCGAACTGCAAGATCGCACTGCGATATGCGATCAAACTGGGGGTGTTGTTACGATTACATTGACACCCCCAGCGTATCGCATATGGCAGTGTGAACTGCCGGGGGTGCGTTTGCGATGCGGGAACAGGCTGCGGATTCGCAGCCTTCCCGCATCGCATAAGTGTGAACCGGGGCTAAAGGGTAACTCCACTTTTGTGGGGAAAAAAATTAGCAAATAAAGAAAAAATATTATAGTGACTACAATTGCAACACAAGTCATATTGTAATTGAATGTTATTAACTACTTCTGGACTGGAAGGATTTGCCCCCTTAATGACCAGGCCATTTTTTGCGATTCGGCACTGCGTTACTTTAAGGGACAATTGCGCGATCATGCGACGCTGTACCTAAATAAAATTGATGTCCTTTTTTTCCCCCACAAATAGTGCTTTCTTTTGGTGGTATTTGATCACCTATACGATTTTTTGTTTATGAAAAAAATAAATAGAGCGACAATTCTGAAAAAAAAAAAACAGTATTTTTCACATTCCCCCCAAAAAAATTTAAAAATCAAAATTTCTAAATATTTTATAGGCCAATTTGTTGTGTGCTATATTTTTTTGGTAAAATCGCAATAAACGTATTTTGATTGGTTTGCGCAAAAGTTATCACGTCTACTAACTACGGGAAAGATTTGTCATTTTTGTGGTTTTTTTTTTTTTTTTTTTTGGCCAATTTGTTGTTTGGAAGATTAAATAATGCAAATCGTGGGAAAGACGCACTACATGCTTTTCTGCAGCTTCTCCATTGATGTCTATTAAACCAAAAAAAGCATTGTTTTGCATTTAAAAAAGTCCTTGGCCTTTTCCAAGTATGCAGCGGCTGAAAAAAGCATAGATGTGAACGCGTCCCATAGGAAAACATTTTACATGAACTCTAGTGTGTTTCTGCAAAAAGCACCAAAAACGCATAGGTGTGAGCCAGGCCTAAGACGTTTAGAAGCAGCAGCAGGCTTCTTTTTTTTTTCTTTTTTTTTGTATCACCTGGGGTTATTTGTTTCGGTTCTACTGAGAACGTAACAGAATATGTGGTGATCTGCATTCATATTTCATAAAATTTTCAACTATATAACACTATATGGAAAAGAATAATATAACCATCAGTCCCTTCGCTTATGTTGGGGTGCTAGGTGTAATCCTGGACTCTGACCTGTCCTTTCAGCCGCAAATCCAATCGCTGTCCAAATCTTGTAGACTTCACCTCTCCAGAATACGCCCCTTTTTAACTGTTGAAACCAGTAAGCAACTTATTCACTCCCTTGTTATCTCTCACCTTGACTATTGTAACTCCCTCCTCATTGGCCTACCTCCCTGCTATCCCCTCTTCACTCTATCATGAATGCTGCTATCAGACTAATCCACCATCCCTCTCTGCCACTCTCTCCACTGGCTTCCCATTGCCCAACAAATAAAATTCAAAACTCTAACCATAACATACAAAGTCATTTAACAACTCTGCCCAAAGCTACATCACCAATCTTGTCTCCAAATATCAACCAAACCGTCTTCTCCGCTCCTCCCAAGACCTCCTGCTCTCTAGCTCCCTTGTCTCCTCCCATGCTCATCTCCAGGACTTCTCCCAAGCCTCTCCCATCCGTTTGCTGATGATATACGGACATAATGCATGTCAACGGGATTGCGGATGATCATCCGCTAACATCCGATTTGCGTCCTTTCAGTTCTGTTCCGTTTTTTGGAACTGAACAGAACCCTATTTTTCTTCCGTTTTTAAAAAACTGAAAGGACGCAAAATCGGATGTCAGCGGTTTCATCCGCTGACATCCGCAATCCCATAGAAATACATTATGTCCGTATATCATCCGCAAACGGATAGGATGATATGCGGACATACGGACCGGATGACACAAGTGTCATCCGTGTCCGTAAAAAAAAAAAAAAAAGTGCCGCAGCGGACGAAATAAACTGAGTGGCCGTGTGAAAGAAGCCTTAGTGTTTTTTCATCCAGCGTTTTTTTTTTTTTTCCCGCTAGCACTTTTTTGAGCTTATAAAATCTTCTAGTGTGCATGGAGCCAAAAGGTGGATAAGCAACGCAATAATCTATGTAAATTTGTGCAAAATGTGATGCAGCTCTGCATAGAAACCAATTGGCTTCCAGGATTTTTTGTCAAAGCTGAAGTTAGAAGCTGATTGGCTACCAAAGTTTGCACTCTCCAGTTTTAGTATGTGAGCCCCAGTGCCCCTAACTCTGACACAAACACTGCCACCTACACTCACTAAGCTAGGTAAAGCATTGAACTATGATAATTTAAACTTTTCTTTTTTTATTTATTTTTTTATTTTTTTGTAAAGACTTTTCTTAGTGAGGAGGAATAGATAAGTCTATTTTTCTCCTCTTCTCAGAGAAGGGCTACAAAGTGAGTTATCGCCGTGATAGCCAGTCAGAGACTATCATGGCAATTGTGAACAGGATCCGCTTCCTTCAGGCCCCATTCGTTAATAGAGACCAGTGATCCCAGGACCAACACAAGAACACATAACATGCGGTGCCCAGGTTGAAAGCCGACTTCCTGGACTACGCATATGTGCTACGCAGTCGTAAAGGGGTTAAAATAAACCGTTTTGTAAAATTTGAAAATTACAATCACATGGCTAATATAAAGATTTTTATCCTGGTATTTTAGCACCTAATGTGTGTTTGTGTGTATTAAATGAATCTGCTCCGGGTGCTAAAGGTAGAGGATTTAAAAATCCATTTTCCATCATAAACGTGAGCAAATAAAACCCTATAATGAAAATACCTCGTGTTCATGCTTTTGTGAATTGAGCCTTTTGTCAGGGGCCGTGAAATGCCGCGAGAGGTGCGGGGGGTAGAATGAGCATGTGGATTTTATTAGTCCACACTTTTTTTATTTTTTTATATATGTATAATATATATTTGCTGCACATCATAGATTTTATGTATCCCTGTTTTGGAATTTTTTTTTTTATTATACGTTTGCAGCTTTTCCTTTTTTTTTTTTTTTTTTTGTATCTGAAATGTTCATTGCAGCTGCATGATTTATTTTGATTTTACATTTTGATTAAATATTTCTATACATCTGTTGGACTGAACTCAAAGGTTCTTTGAGTCAAGCAATATGGAAAAGAAATTAACATATGAGCAGCTTTTAAGTTGCTGTAAAAGAGGAACTAGGATCTCTTTCCTTCTTAGCTGGTCAGAACATCCTTGCAGCACAATTATCAGTGAAATTCCTTTTTTTTTTTTTTTTCTTTAAGTCTATAACCATTTTCAGCACATCTCTGGGGTACATTACCCCATGTTTTGTCTCTTCAACTTGTCAATTCTGCAAGTATATACAAATACCCGACCGTCCTGTCAAAAATCCCATAAATCTCCTAACTTCCTGTTTAAATGACAACACAGTAGGGTTGTTTTACTGAAACTAGAGAGTGCATAATCTGGTGCAGCTGTGCATGATAGCCAATCAACTTCTAATGCCCCATACACACGTGCAGATTATCTGCAGACTTTTGTCTGCAGACTTACCTTTTCTATGTAGTGCAAGGGCCTGCCGGATTGCATACAAATTGAAAGTGTTTAGGTTTGACCTCATATTATATGGTTTTGGTAAGTCTGCAGACAAAAGTCTGCAGATAATCTGCACGTGTGTACGGGGCATAACTTCAGCTTGTTTTTCTAAGGCCTGGTTCTCACCTATGCAGGTTGCAGTTTGCCTACTTCAGGTACTTTTTGCATTTTCCAATGCACGTTTTTAAATCATTGAAGTCTGTGGAACAAAAAACCAGGACAAAAAAAGTCCCTGGCCCTTTCCATAAAATGCGCAGATGTGAAGGTGACCAAAAAAAACATGTATAATGGACTGTAGCATGTTTCTGCAAAACTGAAAACACACTAAAAAATGCATAGATGTGAACCAGGCCTTAACCACTTGCCGACTGCCGCACGACTATTTACGTCGGCAGTCAGCCCCTCACAGGCAGAGTAACGTAGGGCTACGTCGCTAACCTGTGAGGGATTTAGGAGCGAGTGCGCGCCGCCGGAGGCGCGCTCCCGCGCGGTCACGGACCCGCCCCCTACGTGTGTGCCCGGCGGACCCGATGTCCGCCGGCCACTCGCGATCGCCCATGGCAGCGGGAGAAAGGCAGGCGGCTAATGTAAACAAAGTTCTCCCCTGTGTAAGAATGATAATCAAACGGTTCTACTATGTAGGACAGTTGATCACTGTTCTTACACATCAAGCCACAGCCAATCACAGTTAGAAGCACGCCCATAGGGACACACTTAACCTCTCCCTCTCCAATACAGTTAACTCCTTCACTGCCAGTGTCATTTTTACATTAACAGTGCATATATATAGCACTGATTACTGTAGTAATGTCACTGGTAACCCCAAAAGTGACAAATGTCAGTCAAGGGTCCGATCTGTCCGCCCCAATGTCACAGTCCCGCAAAAAATATCGCAGGTCGCCGCCATTACGTGCTAAAAAAACAAAAATGACAAAAATCTTCCCCTTTGTTAGTAAACGCAATAACTTTTGCGCAAACCAATCAAAATACGCTTTTTGCGTTTTTTTTTTTTTTTTTTTTTTACCAAACATTTACTAAAAAAAAAAATTGGCCTTAAATGTTAAAAATTTTTGATCTTTACATTTTTTTTGGGGGGGGGAATTTTATATAAAAAAAATGTGAAAAATATTGTTATTTTTGCAAAATTTACGCTCTTTTTTTGTTTAAAGCGCATGATCAAAAAATTGCATAGGTGATCAATTACCACCAATTCTGTTTGTGGGAAAAAAAGGATGCCAAATTCGTTTAGGTACAGCGTCGCACGACCGCGCAATTGTCCGTTAGTCACGCAGTGCCGAATCGCAAAATAGGCCCTGGTCAGGAAGGGGGTAAAATCTTCCGGGGCTTAAGTGGTTAAGCTTTGACAAAAAAAAAACGAAAAGAAAAAAAAAAAAATCCTGGAAGCTACTGTAATTGGTTTCTTCACAGAGCAGCTCCAGATTCTGCACTCTCCAGTTTCAGTAAATCAGTAAGGCTCCTTTCACACGGTCCGCCTCCGCTGGCAGACTCCGTGCTGCTCAGCGGGGATTGATCCGCTGATCCCTGCTGAGCAGATGGATGACAGCTCTGTCTCTGCTGTGTGTGCAGAGAGGGAGCTGTCAGATCCCCGCTGTCCCCTATGGGGGAATCGGATGAGAATGGACCGCCTGTCCGTTCTCATCCGATCCGCTGGGCGGATGGAAACTAGGGTCTCCATCCGTCTGGATTTCACAGACAGGATCGGAATCGTATAGCAGCGGGTGTCAGCGGAGATGTCTCCGCTGACATCCACTGCCCCATAGGGATGCATGGAGGATCCAATCGGGTCCGCCTAAAAAACTGACAGGTGGATCTGATCGGATGGTTCGTGTGAAAGGACCCAACATCAATTCCAGTGACTCTGATGAAGTGAAATCCTACGTTGTGTTATAAGTCCTGCCCTCTTTCTTTTCTGTTGGGCTACAGAACGCCTTTCAGTTTTCATACGGAGATGAGGATCGGGAGAGGCGTCCTGCATTGTTGCCTTGGTGTTCATTACAGGATATTCTGCGCTCACTGGATTTCTGACAGATTATCAGTGCTGTATGCTTCTGTACTATATTTTGTAAAGAAAAATGTGTAAATGTGTACTGCAGAGTTGTATTGCATTTGGATGTTATTTTGCATAGACATACATTTTAAGTCCGCCTTTTTCACCAAACCTATCCAATGCTTAGCATATGTATTTAGGGACTAGAAGAATGAGGGCTTCACACCATAAGCATTAAGTCATGGTTGTTTTTTTTACCATATTCCAACGAAAGTAGAAAAGAGAAAGCCCCTTGTGTTTTTGTTTTTTTATTAGAATCTGTTGACACTTGTGTGTTGCTTTGCTGTGCACTGGAAAAGCCATATATACAGTGGGTACGGAAAGTATTCAGACCCCCTTAAATTTTTCACTCTTTGTTATATTGCAGCCATTTGCTAAAATCATTTAAGTTCATTCTTCTTCCTCATGAATGTACACACAGCTCCCCATATGGTCGGAAAAACACAGAATTGTTGACATTGTTGCAGATTTATTAAAAAAGAAAAATTTAAATATCACATGGTCCTAAGTATTCAGACCCTTTGCTGTGACACTCATATATTTAACTCAGGTGCTTTCCATTTCTTCTGATCATCCTTGAGATGGTTCTACACCTTCATTTGAGTCCAGCTGTGTTTGATAATACTGATTGGACTTGATTAGGAAAGCCACACACCTGTCTATATAAGACCTTCCAGATCACAATGCATGTCAGAGCAAATGAGAATCATGAGGTCAAAGGAACTGCCTGAAGAGCTCAGAGACAGAATTGTGGCAAGGCACAGATCTGGCCAAGGTTACAAAAAGATTTCTGCTGCACTTAAGGTTCATAAGAGCACAGTGGCCTCCATAATCCTCAAATGGAAGACGTTTGGGACGACCAGAACCCTTCCTAGAGCTGGCCGTCCGGCCAAACTGACCTATCGGGGGAGAAGAGCCTTGGTGAGAGAGGTAAAGAAGAACCCAACGATCACTGTGGCTGAGCTCCAGAGATGCAGTCAGGAGATGGGAGAAAGTTGTAGAAAGTCAACCATCACTGCAGCCCTCCACCAGTCGGCGCTTTATGGCAGAGTGGCCCGACGGAAGCCTCTCCTCAGTGTAAGACACATGAAAGCCCGCATGGAGTTTGCTAAAAAACACCTGAAGGACTCCAAGATGGTGAGAAATAAGATTCTCTGGTCTGATGAGACCAAAATAGAACTTTTTGGCCTTAATTCTAAGCGGTATGTGTGGAGAAAACCAGGCACTGCTCATCACCTGTCCAATACAGTCCCAACAGTGAAGCATGGTGGTGGCAGCATCATGCTGTGGGGGTGTTTTTCAGCTGCAGGGACAGGACGACTGGTTGCAATCGAGGGAAAGATGAATGCGGCCAAGTACAGGGATATCCTGGACAAAAACCTTCTCCAGAGTGCTCTGGACCTCAGACTGGGCCGAAGGTTTACCTTCTAACAAGACAATGACCCTAAGCACACAGCTAAAATAACGAAGGAGTGGCTTCACAACAACTCCGTGACTGTTCTTGAATGGCCCAGCCAGAGCCCTGACTTAAACCCAATTGAGCATCTCTGGAGAGACCTAAAAATGGCTGTCCACCAACGTTTACCATCCAACCTGACAGAACTGGAGAGGATCTGCAAGGAGGAATGGCAGAGGATCCCCAAATCCAGGTGTGAAAGACTTGTTATATCTTTCCCAAAAAGACTCCTGGCTGTATTAGATCAAAAGGGGGCTTCTACTAAATACTGAGCACAGGGTCTGAATACTTAGGACCATGTGATATTTCAGTTTTTCTTTTTTAATAAATCTGCAACAATGTCAACAATTCTGTGTTTTTCTGTCAGTATGGGGTGCTATGTGTACATTCATGAGGAAGAAGAATGAACTTAAATGATTTTAGCAAATGGCTGCAATATAACAAAGAGTGAAAAATTGAAGAGGGTCTGAATACTTTCCGTACCCACTGTATACTGCATTTTGTGTGTGTTGATCTGCATTTTAAAATTTTGAGTCAGTAGAGTTCTTTAAAAAATGTAACGCAGCAGTAAGTATCTGAAATTCCAATGCAATAGGTATCAATGTACCAAAAAGTTGGTCCACAGAAAATATTTTCAATTTTCATGAACGCCTTCTGAATTCATAACAGAATTGCATGTTCAAATGCATACATTTTCAAAATCTGGTACGTTCAATAAAGCCTTGTAAAGATCAATGACAGAGCGAAGGCCAGTAATCAAACACAAATTATGCAACATAATTTGATTGCTGTGGGTAACTACTCTTTGGACTTTGCTTGTTACCATTGTATATTAACTAGAGGTACACCGAATGGAAACTTTGGTGCCGAAACCAAAAATGCAGGATGTACTTGGCCAAAAATTGAAAATGACAGTTTTTTAAAAAAAATATACATATTTTTATATAAAATGGTATTTTCGAATTTATGGTTGACCATTTTTGGCACCTTTAGCGCAAGAAAAGCTCAAGAAAAATGTTGCCCTTTAAATTCTATGTATGTCTTCACACTAGTTCTTTGTATTTCAGTTGTGGCAGCAAGAATGCATCCATAACACTTTTTTTGATGCAAGTTTTTGAGGCACATGACCTATGAAAAACACACTATAAGCATAGTAAAATCATGTCAAAGTTGCTGTAAAGTCATGACAAAATTGCGTGCATTTTCGGTGCAATTATCAGCAGCTTTTTCTCTTATTGGCAAAATGCCGATAACATCATTTCTCTTTCATTCATCAACAGACACAGCACTCCATAAATCATAACTAGTGGGTTATATTGCCTCCTCCAGGAGTAGGACTAGGCAGAACAAAAACACCTGGCTAGGCCCATGGGCCGTCCTCAGCTGGTATATAACCCCCCCTCTCTGCTCTAGGTAATTTTTATTTAATCTGTCTAGTTAGGAGTAAGGTCCTAGGCTCCCGACTGGGATCTCCAGGTCCTAGCAGTTTTCCCCCTCCTAATTCTTTTTGTGTTCTCTCGCAACCCACAGGGTATGGGAATTTGCGGCATTATCCTGTCGCAGTCCCTATTTAGTGGTCCATAGGGATAAAATGGTTTTTCGTCCCTGTCCATCATTCCTGCCCAAAGTTATCTCAGACTTTCATTTAAATGAGGACATTGAGTTGCCTTCCTTGTGTCCCAAGCTGGCTCATGCCAAGGAATTTGCTTGCATACCTTGGATGTGGTTTGAGTGATTCAGGCAGCTACAGAGTCTTTTCGGAGGTCAGATTTGCTTTTTGTGGTTATGGATGGACCAAGAAAAGGGCTGGTCGCTTCTTCGGCTACCATCTTTAGATGGATCATACAGACGGTGATTCAGGCCTATTCTATTAAAGGTCAGGTTCCACCTTTCGCTGTCACAGCGCAATCTACTTTGTCGCTGAGTGCTTCTTGGGCCTGCTGTCATCAGGCTTCAATATACCAAGTTTGCAAGGCGGCCACTTGGTCAGCCGTGCATACCTTCATGTAATTCTAGAAGGTAGATACTTTGGCAACTGCGGATGCTTCTTATGGCCGAAAAGTTTTGCAGGCTGCTGTTTAAGAGGGGCTGTTCCCTCTTGAGGGGTGTTTTTTCTTTAAACCTTTTTCATACAGGGCTCCTGTGTCCTGGTTAAGGGCTCTTATGTATAGCCTTGGGTTATTTTCCCCACCCCTCATTTTCCTTTTGGATGTCCCTCTAGTTCTGCTTTATGGAGCGCAGTGTCCGTCAAAGGAAGGAGAAAATGGGATTTTGGTACTAACCATAAAATCCATTTCTCTGAGTTAATTGATGGACACAGCACCCACCCCTCTATTGAGTTCCGATACTTCAAATACTGCTTGCTACTAAACTGATTACCTAGAGCAGAGAGGTGGGTTATGTACCAAGCTGAGGATGGCCCATGATCGTAGCCAGGTGTTTTGTTCTGCCTAGTCCTACTCCTGGAGGAAGCAATATAACCCAGTAGTTATTATTTATGGAGCGCTGTGTCCGTCAATTAACTCAGAGAAATGGATTTTACGGTAAGTACAAAAATCCAATTTTTCAGCCGATATATTTCAGCCGCCAGAAATTTCAGTGCATCTCTAATATTACCTCAGCTAGTCTGTTTAGTATACATTTGTGACGTAATTTTACTCTGATGTATTTTTCCTGTAATTTGTCAGATGATTGAAGGTGCTTCTAAGGAGCAAAGGAATGACCTTGGCATAACAACCATTGATTACTACTATTATTTAAGCCAGTCAGGATCGTACAAAGTGGATGACATCAATGACAAGAGAGACTTTCAAGAAACTATGGTACAACATATGTATTTTCTGTGTACTGAAGTCATTTTCTGTAGCCTTTTAATAAATTTGCAGTTTACGTGGGTTAAGAGAAATAATAGTTGTGTTTAATTACTAAATACAGTATCTGTGACTAAGAAGCCATTTGATTTAATATGAAAAGAGGATTCCAAACTGTGCATTCAACTATAATTATGAAAATAAACATTTCAAGGGTTTTTTTTATTATACTATTTGAAATGTTTTGTGAAAAAATGTATTATTGCAAATTATACCAATATACAGTATCTCACAAAAGTGAGTACACTCCTCCCATTTTTGTAAATATTTTATTATATCTTTTCATGTGAGAACACTGAAGAAATGACACTTTGCTACAATGTAATGTAGAGAGTATACAGCTTGTATAACAGTGTAAATTTGCTGTCCCCTTAAAATAACTCGACACACAGCCATTAATATCTAAACCACTGGCAACAAAAGTTAGTATATCCTTAAGTGAAAATGTCCAAATTGGGCCCAAAGTGTCAATATTTGGTGTGGCCACCATTATTTTCCAGCACTGCCTTAACCCTCTTGGGCATGGATTTCATCAGAGCTTCACCAGGTTGCCACTGAAGTCCTCCTCCATGACGACCTCATGGAGCTGGTGGATGTTAGAGACCTTGCGCTCCTCCATCTTCCATTTGAGGATGCCCAACAGATGCTCAATAGGGTTTAGGTCTGGAGACATGCTTGTCCATTCCATCGCCTTTACCCTCAGCTTCTTTAGCAAGGCAGTGGTTGTCTTGGAGGTGTGTTTGGGATGGTTATCATGTTGGAATACTGCCCTGCGGCCCAGTCTCCGAGGGGAGGGAATCATGGTCTGCTTCAGTATGTCACAGTACATGTTGGCATTCATGGTTCGCCCAATGAACTGTAGCTACCCGGTGCGCACTCATGCAGCCCCAGACCATGACACTCTCACCACCATGCTTGACTGTAGGCAAGACATACTTGTCTTTGTACTCCTCACCTGGTTGCCGCCACACACGCTTGACACCATCTGAACCAAATGCATTTATCTTGGACTCATCAGACCACAGGACATGGTTCCAGTAATCCATGTCCTCAGTCTGCTTGTCTTCAGCAAACTGTTTGCGGGCTTTCTTGCGCATCATCTGTAGAAGAGGCTTCCTTCTGGGATGACAGCCATGCAGACCATTTTGATGCAGTGTGTGGCTTATAGTCTGAGCACTGACAGGCTGTCCCCCCCCCCCCCCTTCAACCTCTGCAGCAATGCTGTCAGCACTCATGCGTCTATATCCCAAAGACAACCTCTGGATATGACTCTGAACAAGTGCACTCAACTTCTTTGGTCGACCATGGCGAGGCCTGTTCTGAGTGGAACCTGTCCTGTTAAACTGCTGTATGGTCCTGGCCACAGTGCTGTAGCTCAGTTTCAGGGTCTGAGACCTTGTAACACTGAGTCCCATGACATCGGGGAGGGAAAATGGCTAATTGGGCCCAATTTGAACATTTTCATTTAGGGGGTGTACCCACTTTTGTTGCCAGCGTTTTAGAAATTAATGGCTGTGTTTTGAGTTATTTTGAGGGGACAGCAAATTTACACTGTAATACAAGCTGTACTCTTACTACTTTTACATTGTAGCAAAGTGTCATTTCTTCCGTGGCGTCATATAAAAATATATAATAAAATATTTACAAAAATGTGAGGGGTGTACTCCCTTTTGTGAGATGCTGTATCTATGCATCATATTAGAAATAATATACTCTACTCCAGTGAAACCTGAAGCTTTGCATTCAAACTAAGGGAATATGGCCTGCCTTATAAATGGGCTCCAGTCTTTAACCTTATTATTCATAGTCTGACTGCTTCGATGGCTATAGTTATTGGTACCTTCATTTTCTAAATGTATAATCTCAGTCCAGTGTACTGTTTGCTCTCTGACAGGTCCTTATGTCTTTGGCTATTCCCATGCCTACCCTTGCTTCCTTGCCTACACACATTAGGCCATAATACAGAATTGTCGGTAAAACAAATCCTTCCTAGAAGCAATGTGATAATCTTACTGACACGCTCAGTGAATTATATAAAACTTGTAAAAATGTGTGGACTTCCTTATTACAGTCGCAGTGTTTTATTGATATCCCTTCATTGGCTTAATTTGTTAACAGCTAAATATGACCGATCAAAGGTTCCTGCTCAACATTGTAGGCTATTGAAGTACAGGCATGTGAAAAAGGAAGTACACCCATAGAAATTATTGACCTAGAAACATATATGTAAAACAGCAAACACTAGATCATTTAAATATTGCCTACAGATGAAGGTGATATACATGAACAAATGACACATGTATTATGGTGTATTCATTCTCATAAAATGCAATAAAGGATAAAGAAAATACGCCCTTACATTTTACCACCATTTCAAATAAAGGAACACTAGAAAGGTATGTTCCAGATTGGGTGCCAATATTTAGAACCACCAAAGAGAGAAGGCGGTGGGACCTGTCATACTTATACCATGTAGAGCTTGATGAATGTGGTGCCATTGTGCAAAGAACAAATGAGCTCTCCAAGACCCTCAGAAAGAAGGTTGTGGGTACCTAGGAGTCTACAAGGGATTTAAAGAGATCGCCAAATTATTTAAATTCAGTCATTTTACTGTAAGAAAAATAAACTACAAGAGATGCCGGTTTCAAACAACTAATGCTAAAGGAAGTCTCTAAGGACCCCAAAATTTCAATGTGGGATCCTTAGGTGACTCTTATAACACTTTTTGTGTCAAAGTGCACTCATCTACAATCAAATATAACCAATTTAACCTTAATGGTAATTGTACTAGGAAAAACATTTGCTGTCCCAAAAGAACAATTCAACAAGACTAAAGTTTGACATTGCTCATATGAGTAGAGACCAGGTCTTCTGCAACAATGTGTTGTGGAATGATGAATCAAAGGCGTAGTTACTATGGACATGTTTGGCACAAACCAAATACAACATTTCAAGAGAAGAACCTCTCACCAACTGTGAAGCAAGATGGTAAAAATATTGTGGTTTGGGTTGAGTTGAAGTTAAAACCAAAATTGATCTTTTGATACAATATGAAACACACTAGAAAAGATTTGAAACAGGCAGGTAAAGCATGGAAACCCAAATATTCTATATTGTGCAACTAAAGGAATTTTTTCCTTGGAACAATGGCCAAACAAAGTTGAGAAAGCTGGTGGGCTATTAAAGCGGAACTAATTCCATAACTTTAGGTTTCCCAAAACCATTACTTTGAAGGCAAGCTGTGAACAATAACTGTCAGTTACTTATGCTCTCTGCCGAAATGTCAGGCACTCAAATAGCTGGTGTCATAACTGATATATACAGCACCATGGCAACAGCAGATCAAGGGCTAAGATGGCAACTCCCTTTGCATGTAAAGGATAGGATGATTTCAAAAGGCAAGTTTTCCATGTATTTTGATTTGTTTTTTACCTTTTATCTATGACGATCTAATGTTTGTCTGTTCAGTTATGTTGAAAAAGTTGTCAAATGTCATCACATGATGGCATATCAGTGCTGTCAAAAAATTGTAACAATATTTTCCTTTTGTAATGCAGTGCTAGTTAACAATAGCCACATGTTCGTATCGTGCAATATTTTCCATAGTAAGAAAACCAGGTAAATCTGGTATTCAAAAATATTTCTGGAATGATTAACTGGAGACTAAATCAATGTTCTTTTCTTTCCTTCTTAGCATGCCATGAATGTTATTGGGATTTTTGCAGAAGAGCAAGCTATGGTGCTGCAGATTGTAGCTGGAATTCTACACCTGGGCAATATTAGCTTCAAGGAAAAAGGCAACTATGCAGCAGTGGAGAGTGAAGAGTGTAGGTATTTCTTACATCTTGAAGTAGCTGTATCTTCTGCGAGCTGCAGATTGTAACTTTGGCCCCTTTTAATCCAAAGCTAAGCAATGTAGTGCAACATCGCATAAGGTTTTTTTTTTTTTTTTTTTTAATCTTAAAAACTGGTTTTAATTTATGATTCCGTACAGAATATATTGGTAAATGCTTCTACCATCTGACAGGCTTACAGATGTGAAAACGGAGGAAAGAAATGATTGTATGTGCCCTTACTTTCTATAGAAATTAGATTGGCAACCACATTACCATTGTGAGAATCTTGGTAGAACTCATTAGTTCTGGTACTAGGAAGGGACCTTTCTGTTGCAAAACCTCTTGCTTTCCCTTAGCGATCCCAAAAGTGTTAGTGCAGTCAGATGACTATTCATTACCTTTTACGGATGGCATCATTGAACCTGTGCCTAGTCTATGCACACTAAAATATCCCCATGTTCTGAACAAAAAGTCCTTATTTACCTCTGTAGCTATAGGCTTTGTGAAGAATACCATTTTCAAAGTTTACAATGGAGGCACTGAAATCTCAGAGAGATTAGATCTTGCCAGTTGGTCAGCCTTCTGATATAAACAAACAGCCAGTGTTTCCAAGCTGTCTAATAGACTTAGTGCCGGTTCACATTGGTGCGATGCGGGAACCCTGCGAATCCACTGCGGATTCCCGCATCGCACCCGACTGGCAGGCAGTTCACACTGCCATATGGAACTGCTGGGAGTGTAAATACAAAGTTAATAATAAACAAAACAAGGGCGCCAGGTCAGAGTAGTGTTTTAAATTAAAAACAAATTTATTGTGATGCACTTACATTTAAGAGAATCAACATCAGCATTCAGGTGAAAAGCATGGATCCTCAACGATAGGTGCTGAGTGGTGATTGGGACGCAAGCACCCAGCCACAGGTGTGTTCACAGATCCAGGGATGGAGGATGGGGAGTGGATGGTCCGGAGATCCCGAGGGAAGGGGATCTCGCTGTGCCTCCTCCTCCTGGGGACATCCGCGGCGCACAGCCGCAAGCCGGATACAGCGTCACAAGACACTGCGGGTTCCTCCATGGAAGCCGGCAGGAGACAGCGGAGACTGTGGAGAGGGCAAGCCGCAACGTTGTTTCAGAGGATCAACCTCCATCCCTGGATCTGTGAACACACCTGTGGCTGGGTGCTTGCGTCCCAATCACCCCTCTGCACCTATCGTTGGGGATCCATGCTTTTCACCTGAATGCTGATGTTGATTCTCTTAAATGTAAGTGCATTGCAATAAATTTGTTTTTAATTTAAACACTACTCTGACCTGGCGCCCTTGTTTCGTTTATTCTGCATGTCTGGAGGGATCCCTCACCTCTTCTAGGAGCAGCTGGTCTTGCACCTCAACATAATTGGACTCCCTCCCCCACATATGGCACTTTTCCACTGCAAGTACCGGCTCAGCTCTACTCGGCCCTGCTTGGCTCGGTTTGCTTTTCCACTGCTGGTACCGCATGGTACGGTGTTGGAACGGTTCGGTACGGTATGGTTTGCTTTTCCACTAAAGTAGTACTAAAGTTAAGTGGGTGGGATTCTCTGACCAATCAGTGGCTAGTAGTGACTGCATGCAAAGGATTGTGGGATATGGTACCGGGTATGGTACCTCTTGGAACCACAATCGAGGTGGTACTGTTTTTGAGAGCCGTACCGTTCGGTTCCATGCAGTGGAAAAGCGCCGCTGTACCGTACCGAACCGTTCCTACACCATACCATGCGGTACCAGCAGTGGAAAAGCACAAAAGCGAGCCGAACCGTTCGGTTCCATGCAGTGGAAAAGCGCCAATATACTACAGAGACCATCTCCTCTTTCAACCCAGGACACCACACTGAAGCACACCTGTGGATAGGTTTTTTGGATTTATGACTATGTGCCATATATAACATTATGTACAGTCCTTCATTATGTGATTGCAGTGAGCGCTGATCCATCGATCCTGGTCGGTGTAGTATTGTTTTGCATTAATACAAATTTAATGACACCCCCAGATAAGATTGCATATCTCAGTGAGAACTGTCAGTTCAGACAGGAATCGGATTGCATAGGTGTGAACACCCATGCGATCCGCTTCTGGTGCAGTCTAAAAAAAAAAAGGGGGTCCTGCACGACTTTGGTTCGACTGCGATGCAAATTCAGCCATACAATCTGTATGGCTGAATTTGCATTGCACAGACATCGCATGTGACTTGCATAGCAATGCAGGGCAAATCACATGCAATGTCTGACATCGCTATAGTGTGAATCGGCACTGAAACCTGACTTTAGAGTCCTTGTTGTGATCTTTGAGGATATTTAAAACTGTTAAAAAGTTGCTACACAGTACAAGTAGTAAGATAGTTGAGTAGGAGCTTGTTTTAGGCCCCTTTCACATGATCGGACCGATTAGGTCCGCCTGTCCATTTTTCAGGCGGACCTGATCGGGCCACCCATTCTCCTCTATGGGGAGGTGGATGTCAGAGGAAATGTGGCCGCTGACAACTGCCTGGCATCTGATCTGGCAAGATACGCTGCAAACAGACTGATGGCGATATGTTTGGCATCTATCCAGCGAGTCGGATTGGATGGGATCGGATGAAAATACAGGCTGTCCTTTTTTATCTGATCTCCCCATAGAGGAGAGCAGGACTCTGACAGGTCTGTCTCTGCACAGAGCGGGTATGGACCTGCCATCCACCTGCTCAGTGGGGATCAATGGAGCAAACCCCGCTGAGCTAGTGGAGTCTGTGTGAAAACGGATCCACCTAATGTGAAAGGGGCCTTACAGTTAAGAATGTGTAAATAGTTTAATGTCTTTAGTCTGGGCACAGGTGCATTTTAAAAACTAAGGACTGTAGACAGAAGATGAGTATTGCCCATCCAATGGAAATTCACTGGTTTGGACACAATAGCTCAATGGCTACATTGAACCCCCCTAAACACCTCTGGTCTTCAGATAACCGTGAAAGTAGAGATTTGGTCACATTGGATGGTTTTGCTGTTAGGCAGCATGGGAGCACTCTCTGGGATAGGCCCCGTCTTAGTAGCGATAAACAGGCATGCACAATAATCAAACACTCTCCAGGTCAGTGTTCATATCAGCCAAAGCATGCCCCCCAGAACCAGGTCTGGCCATCCACAACCAACGTTACTTGCAACACAATAAAAGCTCCTGCATATTTCACACTAGGAGCAGTACAAGTCATGTACAAGCTTTTCTGTTGCCACAATCTACATAAAGAAGGTTTACAGCTGACTTCAGTAAGTGCAGCCAACCTTTCAAAAGTGCTATAATACAAGCATGCTTTATTGTTATATGTACATTTGAAGCGTTTGTAAACCTCAGACATGGAATCTGATCAAAGCAATATTTCTATAATGTGTACTTGCCTCGGTTTGTCATTTCTCCTGACTGTCTAATTCCTCTGTTATCTGCATAAGTCCCTAAAAAGGTGACAGGAAGGGAGCTCCAGCACACAGTCAGTGATTTACAGCCTCAGCTCTGTTCCCGTGTGCTATGCGAAGAGGGGGGGGGTGTCCTCTTCCCATCCCTCCACTCCACTCCAATGCGCTCTCAGTTTTCTTGTAGTGTGTATCTGCAGCTCTATGCCTCCTGCTTTGTAAATCAGTGAAAAATCCTTTTCGTCTGAGATTTACAAGGATGTACAGTACAAATGGCTGCGAATAAACAGGTGCAACTTATGTAAGATATTTATTTTTTCTCTGTGTACCACCTGAGGCTAGTCATTTTACAACCACTTTAAGAGTCCATTCACACTGGCATGACTTGTCAGGCGACTTGGTCAGCCTGACAAGTCGTGCATCGTCGCTCCCACTGTGTAGTACAGGAGCCGTTCTAATAGGAGCGACACAAGTCGCTCCGACTTGGAAAAAGGGTCCTGTACTACTTCGGGGCGACTTGCATTGACTTCCATTATGTGAAGGTCACCCCCGTAGTCGAAGCGACCTAATGTGAACTGGGGCTAAGGCCTCATGTGCAGTACAGCTCCTAACTTGTGTTCAGTAACTTTTGGCATTTTTTGCCAAAGCTCCTAAACTCCACTTCATAAAAGCCTATGTGTCAATGTACACATAGGCATTTAGGAGCTGCTGTGGATAGGGGAGGTTCAACCTCCCTCCCCTGAATGCGGAAAAATTGCGTTCAAGATAGGAATGTTTTGGTAGTTTTGCAGTGCGATTTTTGCCATGCTTTGCATTTTCCTGCAGCCAGCAGTCATAATAGGCTATGTGTACATGAAGCTTAAGGCACTTGGGAAAGGAAAAAAAAAATTTTGCAGCTGGATTGTATCTGTGCTTTTGCACCCTTTTAGTCTCTGGCCTGCGCTATTTTCGTATTTAAATGTAAAAATAAAAAGTAATACTAGATATTTTTAATTTTTAAGTCTCGTTCACACAGGCGTACTATGTCGTATGCCTGTGCAAAGGCCATATGTGGCCGCGTGGGGATGCACATATGTTCCGTGCATCCCTGTGCAGGCATTTCCATTCATGTCATTTGAGATGCAGCATCTTCATGGACACAACATTTATTATGATATTCAGCTACACTTAATATTTGCATCCTTTTTTGTATTTGCCCCATTCAATTAATAGCACATGTTTGATATGACATTATGCACGGTTATCAACCAAAAATATAATGCATATGCAGAATGGATAGAATTGTGTGTAATATTGCCTGAAATGTAGACCATAATTGTATTTCTAGTAAACTAGGAAGCCCTTTCTAATACAAAATTACTTTTTTGTTTGTGCCAAGATCTTGTCTTCTCTTCCAATAGCAGCCTTGATATCCAGATGTGTAGCAGATATCCTGCTCTTCTCTAATCTTATCTGAAATTTCAAAGATCTGGAAATATTAAGATTTTCTGTTTTTTTTTTTTTTTTACTCTGTTCATGCTTCTTTCCTATTTAAAAGATCCTTAAATCAAAACCAGAAGTTCCCACACATGCAGAAACTATAAAGAAACGTTCGGAAATAATGTGGGAAGTGCTGTACCTTGAACAAACCTCATATTTTTCACAAAGTGCTTCTTATTTATTTGTAGTTGAAGTAAATGGGACTACAAATCAGAAATACTGTTTATCATTAAAATGATTTGCATATTAAAGTGTTACTAAACCCACAACAGTAAAACCACTCTGTATATGCAGTAAAGCATGCTTGTTATACTCACTGTGGAACCTAAGGGGTTAATCCTCCGCATTGTGTAAAAAGGTTGTTTGATACTGGATTCTCTGATCCTCCTTCTTTTACTGTCCCCAATCCATCTGCTGATAGAACAGAGCCTTGGAGGCACTCTGCACATGCTCAGTTTGGTGTGTATTGCTAGAGTTTTTTTTTCTGGGAGGGTGCATGTGATCAGCACAGTGCCAATCAGCACTGTTCAGACAAAGTCAGGGTCATGCAGCCTCATAGGACAGTCAGAGCAGAATGAAAACTCCTCCCACAAGCCTTAATGAGACACTCATAGAAGTCATAAGACTGCTATATACTGCTGATGAGAAAAGGTAGGTATTTAGCAGTTTATATTTACTTAAAAATATTTGCATTTCCATGTACTGTGGGAGATATATAGCAAGTGCGGGGGGGGGGTCCATCTAAAATAATTTTAGGGTCTGTTGGCTCTCAAAATCCACCTTCGAAATACTCCCCATATACCTTGATCATGGCCAATTTAAATCTATACATACCATTGCAGCACACAATTTTATAGGTATACTTTGATGAAGATATGTTGGTAGGGCACTGGTTCAAAACTTTTGTAGGCATTTAGATTTTTTTCATATTTTAGTAAAGAGGCCACTCTTTAATGTGGTTATAAAACCATTTTTTTTATTTTTTTTTTTTTTATACCTTCATGCATTTTTTTGCAGATAGATATTCAATCTGTAATGTTTTTTGTGTAAATAGCACTTTACCAAAGTAGTATAAAAGAAAATTAGGATAGCTATCATAAAAAAATACAATATATTTATATTCATTCAATTAAACTATAGGGTACAGAAGAAACATTGCGTTCTGCTTTGAATTTTTTGTTTTGTTAGTCCTTTTAGCACTTAGTCATTGAGATTAGGATCAGGGATATCATGTTCATAATGGACTGATTTACAGGAAGTGTATGTGACTTGTATCTGCTTGGATGACTCACTAGTGGTCAGCTTTCTAGCTTTCCATTATCCTCTACCCATTATTAATGAATTGAAACCAAATATAGTCTTTAAAAGCTGATATCTCCCCTATATAATGAAAGCCAGGCAAGTAGAGAGTTAATTGTTTATTGAAAAGGGCATGTAGAAGTCATGCCTGCCCCATCATACATTATAGGGAAAATTGGCCTATTGAATAGTTCTAAGTGCAGTAACATTGCATTGAATCCCAAATCTGGTTTCAAGGGTCAGATTGATAAAAAAAATAGGGCTTGTATACAGTACTGTACAGTAGACTTTTCGGAAACTAAAGCAGCTTTGTTGAGACAAATACTTCCCAAACCATTTATCCAAAATAAAAATTGAGTATTTCTCTTTTGTTCATTGATGGACACAGCTCCTGATCTTATAACTATTGGGTTATACTGCTCCCTACAGGAGTAGGACACTAGGCAGAAAAATAATCTGGTTATGCCTATGGGCAGTCCCAGGAGGTATACTCCCTCTCCCTGCTATAGGTACTCAACAGTTTTTTCTGCCTAGTCAGGAGTAAGGACCTAGTTCCTTGCTGGGATCTTTGGTCCTGACTCCTGACAATTTTTTTTCCTCCTTTCCCTGTCAAGGCGCACTCTACTCAGGCACTTAGTGCCTCCTGGGCCTTCCATCATCAGGCATTTCACAAAGTTGTGAAATGGATGTGTTGGCATCTGCGGATGCTTCTTTTCGCAGCAAGGTTTTGCAGGCTGCTGTTTTGAAGACCCGATCCTCTTTGAGGGTGTATTCCTTTGTCAGGTGGGCTCCAGTTGTTGTGGTTGAGCTCCTGTTGCCTGGTTGGCTACTGTTTAGCCTGGGGAATTTTTTTGCTATTGCCACCCCTCATGTTTAACTGCTTGCTGACCGCCCACAGTAATATTACTGCGGTAGAGCGGCTCGCCTGCGTCCAGTCACGTAGTACTAGGTGAATGGAGTGCATGTTATTCCAGCAGCGCGCGTGTTTAGACACAGCGGGAAGTGAGGCGGCGATTGCCGCCTTCCTCCCACGACCGTCCGGCAAACGGAGAGAAAGACCCGCCTGCTTATGTAAGCAATGCAGGCAGATCTTCTGTAAGACAGGCAGGGACAGATCATGCATGCGATCTGTCTGTGCCTGTCACAGAACCACACACAGGCATACATACACTATCCTGCCATTGGCATTCTTACAGTAACAGTGCATATTTTTAGCACTAATTACTGTAGTAATGTCACTGGTACCCCCAAAAGTGTCAAAAATGTCAGTTAGGGGTCCGATCTGTCCGCCGCAATGTCGCAGTCCTGCTAAAAATCGCAGATCGCCGCCATTACTAGTAAAAAAAAACATAAAAATGACAAAAATCTTTCCTGTAGTTAGTAGACGCAATAATCTTTGCGTAAACCAATCAAAATACGCTTATTGCAAGTTTTTTTTTTTTTTTTTTCTTTACCAAAAATATGTAGTAGAAAACAAATTGGCCTAAAATGTTACATTTTGATTTTTACTTTTTTTTTTTTTGGGGAATGTCCTAAAGCACAATGTGAAAAATTATATATATATTTTTTTCCACAATTGTTGCATTTTTTTGTTTATAGCGCAAAAAAAAAAAAAAAAAAAAAAAGAGTAGCACAGGTGATCAAATACCACCAAAAGAAAGCTCTATTTATGGGGAAAAAAGAACATACATTTTGTTTGGATACAGCATCGCACGACCGCGCAATTGTCCATTAAAGTAATGCAGTGCGAATCGCAAAATAGGGCCTGGTCAGGGAGGGGGTCAAATCTTCTGGTCTTGAAATGGTTAAAATCCATTTCCCTGATGTTCATTGATGGACACAGCTCCCACCCCTCTGTGGAGTTGTAATTCTTCTGCTTGTAACAAAACTGAGTACCCTATAGCAGGGAGAGGGAGTATACCCCCTGGGACTGCCCATATGTGTAGCCAGATTCTTCCCGATTTTTCTGCCTAGTGTCCTACTCCTGTAGGGGGCAGTATAACCCAATGGTTAAGAAGAACCAGGAGCTTTGTCCGTCAAAGAACATCAGAGAAATGGATTTTACAGTAAGTCAAAGATCCAATTTTTAATCACAGAACAACTCAATAGGATGTACATGGTTTTTGAAAAAACAGTCGTTCATTTTAGTGATGAGATTGAGATTGACGTTTTCGGCTCATTTTGGTGCAAATGTATCAATCAGTCGATATAAATTTGCTGCACAAAAATTTCCTTGCCAGTTGTCTTAAGAGCCGGTTCACATACAGGCGACCCGACTTGCCGGGGCGACCTGTGAAGTCGCGGAGCGACATGCACGGACTTCATATCATTGAAGTCAATGCAGGTCGCTCCAGGTCGCCCCAAAGTAGTACAGGACCCTTTTTCTAAGTCGGAGTGACTTGTGTCGCTCCTATTAGAACGGGTCCTGTGCTAATCTATGGCAGGCGACCCACGGCGACTTGTCAGGTGACCAAGTCGCCTGACAAGTCACCCCAGTGTTAACCGGCTCTTACTGTACTCCATTGTTGTGTTGCAACATTAGCAGTAATGTGGTCTGCAGATATATAAAGACAAAGATGCTATAGTCTGTTATTAATTGAGAAGAAAGGGCCAGGGGGGAAGTAAAGTACTTTTTAATGCTCCTAAATTGTTTCCAGCATCCTAAAATTATTATGGCCTATACTGTCTTGTTGAACGAAGTGTGTTTGAAGCTTATTTAAAAGAAACCAAAAAGTAGCATACAGAGGAAACATGTCATCCTGCTTGTATAGAAATCTTAGGAGATGTGTAATGTAGTATAATAAAATCTGTAATTCAGATGTGTGACCTCCAGTCAAATTTTATAAATCCCTCTTCGTTTAGCTCCACAGCTGGTACAAACTTGTAAAAAACAGTTTGAGGCACTTAAAATACATTTCTCTATCATTCATTGACGGATGCAGTTCTCTCTGATTAATATCAGCAATAGCGCACCTACCACCACCCCCCGGGCCCAAATGCTTCCCGAACTGCCGAAAAGGCATAGACGGACAGTGGAGATCCGGAAGGCTCTGCGGCCTCCGTTAGGGGGTCAGGTGTCCAGTTTTACAATTATGCTGGGCGACAGACTGGACCCCCATATCCAGTGGTCACCCCAGTCTGACCAGCGAGCGCGTGCAGGCCTTTGCTCCGCGCTGGGTCGGCCGCGACATAGTCCCACTGGACACTTGACCCCCTCACGGATGCCGCAGGGCCTTCTGGATCTCCACTGTCCGTCTATGCCTTTTCGGCAGTTCAGGACGCATTTGGGCCCGGGGGGTGGTGGTAGGTGCGCTACTACTGATATGAATCGGACAGAACTGCGTCCGTCAATGAACGATAGAGAAAAGGATTTTACGGTAAGTCAAAAATCCAGTTTTTCTGGTGTCTGAGCCCCTTCATTATAATCCTAATACTGTTCTCCTCTCATTCTTTTGTGAATAAAACCTAGTTTAAACAAAATGTGGGCACCTGTACAACAAAAGAGAAAGGAGAGCAGCAGCATCGAAGCGCAGTATAAAATATGCGTCTAACAACAAATGCATACTTACAGGATGGGCATGATAAACCTGCATGTAAAGTGTTCATCCACTCCAGTGGGAGGACGAGCAGTGGGAATCCGGGGAATCTTCGCTAGTTCCGGCTGTGCTGGTGGCTATCAGCACTGAGGGTACGTGGTGTCCCTCAGAGAAGAGCCACTGACTTCACTTCTGGGTAGAAGGTGGAGTGGGAATTGCGTGTGTTTGAAGCATGCGTGCGGCATGTATGCGAAACCTTGTGTAAAATTGCAAGGCAAGGGAAAATTACTTCAGTAATTTTTTAGTTTCACAACCACTGACCAGTCCTAAGTTCTTGTTATAGGACGTGTGTGTATATTTTTTTTCCCCTTTGTATATTGTCTGTGAACACCACATGAATGGTTATACAGAAATGACCCGAATATTTGCCCTGGATTGTAAAGGTCTCTTTTGTTTACAGTTCTAGCATTCCCTACATTCCTCCTGGGGATAAATGAAAGTCGCTTAAGAGAGAAGTTGACAAGCAGACAAATGGATAGCAAGTGGGGTGGCAAGTCCGAGTCAATCAATGTGACTTTGAATGTGGAGCAGGCCTGCTATACTAGAGATGCTCTCGCCAAAGCACTTCATTCACGCGTCTTCGATTACTTGGTAGAAGTAAGTCCTGTCTCAGGAGATGTAAACATGACATTGCTTTATAGATTTGTTGATTTTTTTGGTCCTGTAGGATATAGCAAATTTAGTAGTCCTAATTAACCTATAGTTAACCAACTGTTTTTTATTTTACTGCAAGAAGTAAATATAATTTAATATAGAAATAAACATTGTTCATTTGTATTCCAGTGCCCACTTTAATATGGTTCCTGCCCACTGGTGCTGGGATTAAAAATGTTTTAGTGACTTACCTCTGTTGATTGATTGTCAACTTTTTTTTCTTTGCTTATAAATTGAATCTGCCTTGGGTGTCCATGCAAATTCAGATATAGGATGATATAAGATCTGTAGGTCTGCCTAACTGATTGTGATGGATAATAGATTGTGAGCTCTTGAGAGCATGGCCCTCCTTTGCTTGCACTTCAGTGTTGCTTTCAATCCATGTATTTTTAGTGGCTTCCTGTAGCATTGAAGAATAAATTCACTTGTTTTAAAGTAGACCTCTTCTTTAGTTGCTAATTTATTTCCCAATACCCCACCAACCCCCCATATTAAAAAAGAAAAAAAGCGCTTCTACCTCGTTTCAGCAAAACCAATCATGAGCGTCTGTGTGCCTATTTCCTGATTACATTCCCCAGTGGGAATAACTGTAGCTGTAGTTTTGTTTTTATATAAAATAATCCCTCCTGTATTGAATTGTATTGTAACTGTACTGTCTGCCCTCATGTTGTAAAGTACTGCGCAAACTGTTGGCGCTATATAAATCCTGTATAATAATAATAATAATAATAATAATAAGAAGAATAATCATTTCTAAAAGGAAGAGGTACATTTTAAACTATAAAAAATAAATTGTGGTGTTTTACAAATTTGCATTATACTTTGCTGGCTTTGGGAGTCTGAAGTTGGTAGGTCACAAAATGGAATTACATTTGAAAAAAACAAAGTAAAACCATTCACATGACCAGCTTTCTTCCTGCTGTGTTAAGCAAAGAGAACTCTGTGGGACCCACAGGCTCCATACTGCAGATTTCATATTAAGACCTAGTTGCGATTTGATTCTTAATATCGATATGTAATTATTTGGTTTAAAAAAATAAATATATATATACTGTATCTCTCAAAAGTGAGTGCACCCCTCACATTTTTGTATATATTTTATTATATCTTTTCATGTGACAACACTGAAGAAATGACACTTTGCTACAATGTAAAGTAGTGAGTGTACAGCTTGTATAACAGTGTAAATTTGCCATCCCCTCAAAATAGCTCCACACAGCCATTAATGGCTAAACCTCTGGCAACAAGAGAGTACACCCCCAAATGAAAATGTCCAAATTGGGCCCAAAGTGTCAATATTTTGCGTGGCCACTAGTATTTTCCAGCACTGCCTTAACCCTATTGGGCATGGAGTTCACCAGAGCTTCACAGGTTGCCACTGTGCCACTGGAGTCGTCCTTCACTTCTCCATGATGGCATCACCGAGCTGGTGGATGTTAGAGACCTTGAGCTCCTCCGTTTTGCCCCACAGATGCCCAATAGGGTTTAGGTCTGGGGACATGCTTGACCAGTCCATCACCTTTACCCTCCGCTTCTTTAGCAAGGCAGTGGCTGTCTTGGAGGTGTGTTTGGGGTTGTTATGTTAGAATACTGCCCTGAAGCCCAGTCTCCAAAGGGAGGGGGATCATGCTCTGCTTCAATATGTCACAGTACATGCTGGCATTCATGGTTCCCACAATGAACTGTAGCTCCCCAGTGCCAGCAGCACTCATGCAGCCCCAGACCATAACACTCCTACCACCATGCTTCAGTGTAGGCAAGACACACTTGTCTTTGTACTCCTCAACTGGTTGCCGCCACACACGCTTGACACCAGACCACAGGACATGGTTCCAGTAATCCATGCCCTTAGTCTGCTTGTCTTCAGCAAACGGTTTGCGGGCATTTTTGTGCATCATCTATAGAAGAGGCTTCTTTCTGGGACAATAGTCATGCAGACCAATTTGATGCAGTGTGCGGCTTATGGTCTGAGCACTGACAGGCTGATCCCCCCCACCCCTTAAACCTCGGCTGCAATGCTGGCAGCACTCCTATGTCTATTTCCCAAAGACAACCTCTGGATAGGACGCTGAGCACGTGCACTTAACTTTATTGGTCGACCATGGCGAGGCCTGTTCTTAGTGGAACCTGTCCTGGTAAACTGCTGTATGGTCTTGGCCACCATGCTGCAGCTCAGTTTTAGGGTCTTGGCAATTGTATAGTCTAAGCCAGTGATGGCGAACCTTGGCACCCCAGATGTTTTGGAACTACATTTCCTATGATGCTCATGCACACTGAAGTGTAGTCGAGTATCATGGAAAATGTAGTTCGAAAACATCTGGGGTGCCAAGGTTCGCCATCACTGGTCTAGACCATCTTTATGTAGAGCAACAATTCTTTTTTTCAGATCCTCAGAGTTCTTTGCCATGAGGTACCATGTTGCACTTCCAGTGACCAGTATGAGGGGGTGAGAGCGATAACACCAAATTTAACACACCTGCTCCCCATTCATACCGGAGACCTTGTAACACGAACGAGTGACATGACACCGAGGAGGGAAATGGCTAATTGGGCCCAATTTGGACATATTCACTTAGGGGTGTACTCACTTTTGTTGCCAGCGGTTTAGACATTAATGGCTGTGTGTTGAGTTATTTTGAGGGGACAGCAAATTTACACTGTTATACAAGCTGTACACTCACTACTTTACATTGTAGCAAAGTGTAATTTCTTTCAGTGTTGTCACATGAAAAGCTATAATAAAATTGTTACAAAAATGTGAGGGGTGTACTCACTTTTGTTAGATACCGTGTGTGTGTGTGTGTGTGTGTGTGTGTGTGTGTATATTTATTTATTTTTCGCTTTGTTTCCAGCTTTGACATTTAACAGTCCCCTCTACCCATTACTTTCTACCGCTAGTAAAGCATGTGTCACATAGCTACTGCATGGTCAAAACAAATAGACCATAATGCTTGGGTTTCAGTTTTCTTTACTTAGCATATTTATTTTTTAGTCCATCAACAAAGCCATGGAGAAGGATCATGAAGAATACAATATCGGTGTGCTTGATATTTATGGCTTTGAGATTTTTCAGGTAAGTTACTATTTTAGGATTGTAGCTCCAATGGTATAAAGTACTTATCTGAATAACGCATGTATTTTTTATTTTATTTTTTTCAGAAAAATGGTTTTGAGCAGTTCTGCATCAATTTTGTGAATGAAAAATTGCAACAAATATTTATAGAATTGACACTAAAAGCAGAACAGGTAAATCCAACTGACCTAACTCTGTAGCTTTCTAGAAGGTTAGCACAATATCTGTGATGGGGGCAGGTGTTAAATGGCTTGGACTTATTGGGGTTTATGGGAGCTTGGCAATGCTTAAGATGTGAAGGCAAATGATTTTCTATGGCTTTTCCCGATGCCCCCTCTCTGCATTAGTGAACCAGCTGGGCTCCTGTGCATGCAACATATTATGGAGCAGCGGCGTTTTGGCAGAAAAAATGCTGACGGCCCCTAAACTCTAAGCGCCAGTGCCCAGCATTTTTTTTCCCCCTAAGCGAGAGGCTGACTGCATCCTGTACAACCAGTGAACAGACGACTCATCCATATTAGCGGGGTTCCCTGCTGACAGCTGTATGTACACAAGAATTGCTGGCAATAAAAACTGAGAAAAGTGTGGGCCCCCCCCCCATCCATTTTAAGGGGAACCCCACTCTAAGATAATAAAATTAAAAAAAAAAGGCTTGTTGTGGACCCCCAAATTCATACCAGAACCTTATCCTAACATGCAGCCTGGCAGGCCAAGAAAAAGTGGGGACAAGCGAGCACCCCCCTTTCTGAACCATATCGGGCCACATGTCCTCCACAAAAAAAACATGCTCCAATCGATGACTTCACAAGGGGCCTGTCATTTGGCAGGAGACAGTCAGGTAGGGACCTCCTGGTGTGTTTTTTTTTTTTTTTTTTTTTTTTTTTTTTTCGGGTTTCGGGCCAGCGTTCATCATGATTGACATTGGATCTACTCCAGGGAACAATTTATTTATTTATTATTTTAATAAAGCACTTGTCAAAAACTGTTGTGTTTTTTCTCACTTTTGCATACTTTTTTGTGAATAAGTAGAGGTACTCATTCAGATGGGGGGATCTGCGGGCCCCTTGTTAAAGAGGGCTTTCAGATTCCGATAAGTTTCTCCCCCCCCCACCCCCCCACACCTCCACAACTACCAAGTCAGACTGTTGCTGCAGCCACCTAGGTAAGTATGATTCTGAAAAAAAAACAGACTAAATATTAGCATTTTTTATTCAACATTTTTTTTAAGCGTTTTTTGGCTTGGCTTCTAGTGTGCATGGAGACTTATATTGTGGGATTTATGACTGCCACAGGTTGGCCAGAATAAGATATACATTTTTTGGCTATTTGCCTTGCAGCAATATATTGTACACCTTTAATATTTTTCTATACTTTGAATTTCAGGAAGAATATGTTCAGGAAGGCATTCGATGGACCCCAATAGAATACTTTAACAATAAGATTGTGTGTGATCTTATTGAGAATAAAGTGGTAAGTGTGGGAAGAATATGTCTATTTATTATTTCTCAAAGTTAGGTCTAGTTATGTTCTCTCAATCTGTGTTTTTATGTATTCACTTTTCCACATTCTATGTCATTTGGGTTTAAAAATAATGTATAGCGTTTTTGTAAATATTTTTATTTATTTAATAAACAGATAAAATATTTGTCTTTTTTTTTTTGTAGTTTGATGTACAGATGCATAAAATTAGAATACCTTCAAAAAGGTAATTTAATTCATTAATTCAATTTAAAAAATGAAACTCCTCTATATTTTTATATTGATGTGTTACACACAGAGTGATACATTTCAAGCATTTTTTTATTTAAATTGTGATGATTGTGTCTTACAGCTAGTGAAAACCCAAAATTCAGTATCCCAGAAAATGATATTACATAAGGCCAATAAAAAAAAGGATTATTAATACAGAATTATTGGCTTTCTGAAAAGTATGTCCATGTACAGTATAATATGCACTCAGTACTTGGTCAGGGCTCCTTTTGCATGATTTAATGCATCAATGCAGTGTGGCATGGAGGCGATCAGCCTCTGACACTGCTGAGATGTTATAGAAGCCCAGGTTTCTTTGATAGCGGCTTTCAGCTCATCTGCATTGTTAGGTCTGGTGTCTCTCATCTTCCTCTTGATAATGCCCCACAGATTCTCAATGGGGTTTAGGTCAGGTGAGTTTGATGGCCAATTAAGCACAGTGATACCATGATCATTAAACCAGGTATTGGTACTTTTGGCAGTGTGGGCAGGTGCCAAGTATTGCTGGAAAATTAAATTGGCATCTCCATAAAGCTGGTCAGCAGAAGAAAGCACGAAGTGCTCTAGAATTTCCTGGTAGAGGGCTGCACTGACTTTGAACTTGATAAAACACAGTGGACCAACACCAGAAGATGACATGGCTCCCCAAATTATCACTGACTGTGGAAACTTCACACTGGACCTCATGGAACTTGGATTATGTGCCTCTCCACTCTTCTTCCAGACTCTGGGACCTTGATTTCCAAATAAAATGCAAACGTTTCCACAGTCTGTGATGATTTGGGGATCCATGTCGCCTGCTTGTGTTGCTCCACTGTGTTTTATCAAGTCCAAAGTCAGCGCAGCCCTCTACCAGGAAATTTTAAGCACTTCATGCTTCCCTCTGCTGACCAGCTTTATGAAATACTAATTTATACTAATTTCATTTTCCAGCCAGACTTGGCACCTGCCCACGTTGCCAAAAGTACCAATACCTGGTTTAATGATCATGGTATCACTGTGCTTGATTGGCCAGCAAACTCGCCTGACCTAAACCCCATGGAGAATCCGTTGAGTATTGTCAAGCGAAAGATGAGACACCAGACCCAACAATGCAGACGAGCTGAAGGCCGCTGTCAAAGCAACCTGGGCTTCCATAATACCTCAGCAGTGCCAAAGGCTGTTTGCCTCCATGCCACGCTGCATTGATGCAGTAATTCATGCAAAAGGGACCCTGACCAAGAATTGAGTGCTTACTATACTGTACATGGACATACTTTTTCAGTAAGCCAACATTTCTGTATTAAAAATCCTTTTTTTTTTTATTGGTCTGTAATATTCTAATCTTCTGAGATACTGAATTTTGGGTTTTCAATAGCTGTAAGCCATATTCATCAAAATAAAAGAAAAAATGTGTGAAATAGATCACTGTGTGTAATGAATCTATATAAAATGAGTTTCACTTTTTAAATAGAATTACTGAACTAAATTAACTTTTTGATGATATTTTAATTTTATGTATATGAAATATTGCACATAAATAGTATGTAGTCTTCTATCTAGGCAGAGCTTTGGTTTTTGTTTCACATGTTTCCATACCACTTGCTGTAAAAATACAGTTTTTAGACCTCAATAGCTCAATGCAAAATTCATACAGAGCGGTGGTTCATAAAGATTGGTTATCGCTTATCAAATGTGGTTTGACGAGTGTTTCAGGCAGATATGTGCCAATATCATCACTAGGCGGGCATATATTTTTAGGTAGCTTGCAAATGGATTTGCTGCAGTGGTGGGGGGCACATTTAGGTTCATGGAAATGGTTCTATTTAGGCCATTGTTGGGAAATCTATCTGTACAGAGATGCTGCCTCTTTTGTGCATAGTAAGGGCCGATATGTACAACGTATCTTCCATTATGTGTTTGACTTTTGTACCACTTGTTATACTTTCCAGAACCCACCAGGCATAATGAGTATTTTGGACGATGTATGTGCCACCATGCATGCAGTGGGAGAAGGGGCTGATCAGACGCTTTTGCAAAAACTCCAGATGGCTGTGGGGACACATGAACATTTTAATAGCTGGAACCAGGGCTTTATTGTTCACCATTATGCTGGAAAGGTAATCCTGATTTTCTGCATGTGTTTGCAAAAAGATTTACCAGGAGGGTTCAGCCTAGGCAGCTTTCAGCCTTGCATCAGTCTGAAAGAGGCCAGGGGCATCTGACCAGCAGAGCATGCTGAAGAAGAGGCTGAGGGGGACTGGTCTTGCAGTGCGGAGATGCCTGCATCAAGAATTAATAACTGCTTTTACTAGAGGTCCTCTAGATGTAAACAAGCATTTAAAGAAGTGTGGCCAAAGCTTTTTTGGCTATACTTCTTCTGTGAGTCACAGGAGTGTAATCGGTTCTGCACTCTTGTGACCCGTTTTCATCTGACAATGGGCTAATACCCGCTGTTGGCTTACGTCACAGCCGGTCTAGGCTCTGAGAAGATCCTGATTATATGGTTGTGGTTCGTCCAGAAGCCTAGATTGACACCTGACTCAGACTCAGCCTC